>NC_065562.1:498377-645477 GCF_022605725.1 Anthonomus grandis grandis | reverse complement strand
ACACATCTCGTGAGAGTACCCAACCCAACCCAACCCAACCCAACCCAACCCAACCCAACCCAACCCAACCCAACCCAACCCAACCCAACCCAACCCAACCCAACCCAACCCAACCCAACCCAACCCAACCCAACCCAACCCAACCCAACCCAACCCAACCCAACCCAACCCAACCCAACCCAACCCAACCCAACCCAACCCAACCCAACCCAACCCAACCCAACCCAACCCAACCCAACCCAACCCAACCCAACCCAACCCAACCCAACCCAACCCAACCCAACCCAACCCAACCCAACCCAACCCAACCCAACCCAACCCAACCCAACCCAACCCAACCCAACCCAACCCAACCCAACCCAACCCAACCCAACCCAACCCAACCCAACCCAACCCAACCCAACCCAACCCAACCCAACCCAACCCAACCCAACCCAACCCAACCCAACCCAACCCAACCCAACCCAACCCAACCCAACCCAACCCAACCCAACCCAACCCAACCCAACCCAACCCAACCCAACCCAACCCAACCCAACCCAACCCAACCCAACCCAACCCAACCCAACCCAACCCAACCCAACCCAACCCAACCCAACCCAACCCAACCCAACCCAACCCAACCCAACCCAACCCAACCCAACCCAACCCAACCCAACCCAACCCAACCCAACCCTTTTTTTTTTTTTTTTTTTTTTTTTTTGTGGAGGTTTAGGGGAACTCGTTTCTATGAGTACTGTACACATGTAAAGATGTTATTGTGCAGTTATGTCCGACTCCGGTCTAGCCGACGGACTAAACCCCCTTTCCTCCTATCCATAACTTCTCACGGCACTCTCCCATCAGGATATTCCTCATGAGAAGTAAGGATCTATTCTTTTTACCTATTGTAAGTCTATCTCTCTTTCCTCCTTTTCCTTGATCTCCACTGTTTCTTTCATAAAATTGGCCAAGTAGTTCCAGTTTTCTTTGCTGCTAAGCATTATCTGTACGAGGTTCTCCTTACTGATATTTGCATCGAGCTGCATTACCAGGTTTATTCTAGCGGCATGGAATCTCACGCATTGCAGCAGCATATGTTCTACATCATCCGTGTCGCTGTCTCCGTACATGCATGCTGCTGATGTTCTCTTCTTGCACTTAAACAGGTAACTACCAAAGCACCCATGGCCCGTAAAAAATTGCGTTGTATGGTATGTCGTGTGTCCAAAACGTCTGTTTACCCATGCATTTAAATTCGGAAACAAGTCCCTTGTCCATTTTCCTTTTTCCCCTTCTTGTCTTGTTGACCACTTTTCTTGCCACATTGCCATCGTGTTCCTTCTTTCCTCTTTTGATATTTCGGCTTTTTCGCGTTCTGACAAGTGTTGCTGACTTCTACTTCTGCGGTAGATTCTTTCTCTCTCATTAACTAGCAAAGTAACTGGTATCAACCCTGCCACCGTCAGTGCGGCTTCTGTGCTTACCGTATGATATGCGCTAATGCATCTTAAAGCAAATTTTCTTTGGCACAATAACAGTTTTTTTTCATTTCTTGCCGTTTGTATAGCTGTATGCCATGCTGGGGCCCCGTAGAGAATGATTGACTGCATAGCCATTGCCATGACTTTTCTCTTGCAGCTAGATGGACCGCCTATATTGGGAAAAAGAGCAGTAAGTGCCTTTGTAGTTTTGTCTACCTTTTTAATTGACTCTTCTATATGTTGCGAGAAACTCAAACAATAGTCTAGGGTTACTCCCAAATATTTCAGGCTTTTCTCCGGCGTTATCTCGTGGCCGTCCATTTGAAATCTTATGTCACGGCGGTGTACGTAGCTCCAAGAAAATACAATCGCTGCTGTCTTTTCCGGGGCCACACTGAGTCCATTTCTGCCCATCCATTGACTAATCTTCTCAAGTGCTTTATTTCCCGCGTCGATGGTCTCTTTAACCGTTTTTGCTCTTATGAGTACGCCAAGGTCATCGGCGTAACACAGAACTTCAATGCGATCATCTTGAACCACCTTCATCACACTATCATAATTCGTATTCCATAGAGTGGGTCCGACCACGGACCCTTGTGGTACTCCGGCACTTACTTCTGCCATATTCTTTTTCGATACTTGGATTTTTCGGTTTTCAAGATAAGAGATTATGATATTCACCAAATAGCTCGCTATGCCTCTTTCCCTAAGGGCTGTCACAATATTTTCCCAGGATGCTGTATTAAATGCGTTTTTAACATCTACGCATATAAAACTCACCATTTGGTATGGAACTCTTTTGATCGTTTCTATTATTTTAACAATAGGATCTACCGTGCATTTCCCGCTTGTAAATCCAAATTGGTTTGGGTTAAGCCCGCCAGTTCTATTAATTTCGGATTTTAGTCTCACATTGATAATTGTTTCCAGGGTCTTTCCCATTATGTCCAAAAGGCAGATGGGTCTGTACTTTTTCTCGTGGTCGTCGTTCTTAGCTGGTTTCTCTAATAGAATAAGTTTTGCGGTTTTCCATACATTAGGGAAGTGGCCATCTCTTAGACATTTGCTGTATAATGTGCAGAAGAATTCTTTATTTTCCATAATTATGGTTTTCGCGTGTTGAGGAAGAATCTGATCTGGACCGGGTGCTTTTCCGAGCTTGATTCTGCCAACCGCATATAAAAGTTCCTCCTCTGTGACCTCGGGTGAAACAGCATGACAGTCGCTTCTTGGTATTTCACTTGGGGTCTGGGTTATAAAGAGTCCGTTAAAAATACACATTTTACTTTCATCTGACAGCGTTATTTTTGGCGGATTTCGTTTCATTTGTGATCTAATGATCTGGTAAGCTTGTCCGAAAATGTCGTCTTCGAGCTGGTTACAAAGCTCCTTCCATTTTTGTTTTTTAGCTTTTTTTATTTCTTTTGTTAGTTCGCGCCTAGCACTTTTGTAATCGGATTCTAGTGTTTGTCTCCTGTTTTCATCCCTGATTTCCCTTAGGTATTTTCGTCGAGCGGTCTTGGTGAGTTGAATTTTTTGATTTATTGTTTCGTCCCACCAGTAAGGAAGTTGAAAGTTTTCGTTTGTTCGTAGCCTTTGTCCTGCTTTACGGTAAGCGCTTTGTATGGTTTTTATTAGCTCATTTGTGTCTTGTATAGCGTTGTCGTTTTTTATTTCTTCGAAGCCTTGCCTAAAGATATTCATATCAGCATACGTGATATAGTTTCGTGTTGTTCTATTTTTACTTTTATCCCCTATTTCCATGTATATAAACCGATGATCGCTGAGGCTCTCCTCGTCTTCCAGTACTTTCCATATTATTCCTATTCTAAACACATTTTCCGACACAAAGGTTAGATCGATGAAAGATGTTGCATTGCTTCGAACTAGAGTTGGATGTTTACCATCATTAATAGTAATTAGACCCTGGGCCATTAGTGCTGTTTGTAGTAGTTCCCCTCTCTCGTCATTTCTATTACCACCCCACGCAACATTTTTTGAGTTAAAGTCTCCACACACTATAATCCCCGTGTTGGGATTTGTCATTTTTTGTCTAATATCTAAGAACAAGAGGTTTAGGAAGTCCTCGAAAACTCGCAGGGAGCAGTTTGGTGACACATAGACGGAATAAATAAAATTTTGACCTATCTGAACGCATACAAAATTTTCTGTGCTTTCGACTTTACAGATTGAAACTAAATTTTGGCTGGCTCTCGAAACTTTAATCACAGCATTTGTTCCTGGTGAGTTTGACTTGTATGTATGCCTACCACTTAGTTTGGACTTGTTCCTATTTGGTTCCTGGATACACTGGATATCGCATCCTAGTTTTTGGGCTACTGCGTCAGCCAAGTTTTCTGAAACAATTTTTCGTGCCGTATTTCCCTGTAATATTTTAATGTTCGGTGGTTTGAATTTATCGTGGGCTGTAAATACCGTTTGCGCCATAATTAAAATTTACCAAAGAAGAATTTGGTTTTGGTTACAGGTAAGTATAAAGGATCATAGGTACGGTTATAGGTAAGTATAAAATATAAAAAGTGTAAATATGAAGACTAGATTAATTATCACAGATGCTTTCCTTTCTATCACAAGTTATTTTATCACAGCTATTTAGAATAACATTTCCGCTATTCTTTCTTCGCCTTTCGTTGGCTAAGGCCTTCTTAAAACTCTTACATTTACTTGCGCCGGCCTGATGTCCGTCTTCATCACATGAGGGACAATATTCCTTTGTTTCCATGCAATCTGCTCTCTTGTGTCCTGTGCCTCCGCATCGGAAGCATCGATTACTCATGTTGATGTCTTTTCTGTTGCATGATTTTATTTCGTGGCCATATTCCCAGCAATTGTAACATCGGCTTATTTTTATACGTTCTTGAATTTTACATTCCGTCAGTCCAATTTTAATTTTAGCGCATTTTGCTAGTTCTGCCGACTCAGATTTAGGGAGAGTTACAACTGCTGTTTGTCCTCCGAATGGGTTTTCATTTAGTGTTATTTTTACATCTTCGCAGTTTTTTATGATTTTTTCAACGGTAAGCGCATCTTGTACCTCTTTGCTAGTAGTTACTATATCCAGATCCCTTATAAAGTACGTTTCCCTGGGTTCTCTTCTCGTGGCATTTCTTACTTTTGTGTCTCCCAATACTTGTTTTAACTCATTTTGGATTTCTTTTAAAGCGTTGGTGGGCTTAATTTTCAAAAGTAAATTTCCATTTGTTGTCCGCCTGACCTGTTTAATCTGGGAAATTGTATTTCCATCTATCTTTTCTCTTAGTTTCCTTAGCATGTCTGCGTAAGTGTTTTCTTCTTTTGCGTCCACTATTAGCACGTTTTCTTGGGGTCTGTTCAGTCTTAATTTTCCTGTTCCCTGTCTGCACCATACCGTAATTTTTACTTGCGTGTCTCTATACAGGCATTCACAAATTTTTCTAAACTCTGTTGGTTCAATATCTGGAGGGGTTAATATGACGATATCCTTGATCTTTAGCTCGTTGGTAAGTATCTTAGTTCTTTTAATCAGATTGTATATATTTTCTGTTCCTGCTGCGTCATTTGTAGATAGAGCCGAGATAGATTTAAGAGTTCTCTCTATTCTTCCCTGCCCTTTTCTTAGAATAACTTCTTCTTCTATTGTCTGAAAGCTTCCTCCTTCACATCGTATTGCTTCTGCCTCTAAAATTTCTGGGTATCTGTCAACTATTTCTTCTTCCAGATCCCTTTTGTTTGATTCCATCCCGGGATTTTGACTTTTTTTATAAAAAAAGACTAAATGATTTGGCCTCCTGCCCAGTTTACTAACCTCTCGGATAGTGGTATTCTTATATGCTTCTAGAGCCCAGTTTCGTTTTATTACTTTTATTGTGGCTTCATAATTATCTATTTCTATTGTTTCTATATTTTTGACATCTTCTTCTCTTTTACTTACATAGTTTTTGCTATTTTTAATTTGTTCTTTTAATTTTAAGTTTTCTTCCTTAATTTTTCGCATCTCCACCATAATCGCATTGTTTTCTTTTTCCTTTTCTTCGATATCGCTTCTCAATTTATCTTCTCTTTCAATTTGCATTTCCTTTTGAAGTTTATTTGCCAGAACACCCCTGAGGTATTCCTGCTCCAGCCTACCAGCAACCGACTTCAATGATCCTGCCAGACCCTTTACTTGTTTGTGAACATTTTGAGTGGTTCGACCAAACTGCACCAACTCTTCAATCTTGTCCAGTAGCTCTTGGAGATTTACCTTCACTTTCTCTTCCATTTCTTCGAGTTTAGAACATCCTCTCTTTGCATCAGGGGATTTCTCTTCTGTAGATAACTCCACCCTTTTCCTTTTTTCCATCATCTTGAAGAAAAAACTGCCTACGTCTATGCTAGTGGATGCAGAAGAGGCAGACCCTCTGCGCAACATGTGTGGCGAATCATAATTTCTCTCTATGGATCTTCTTTTTTCTTCAGGACTTTCGAGTTTTTCAAGAAGCATTCGCTCTCCTTCATCAATTGAAATATTTAATGCCGCAGTAGTATTGTCACCAGAGCCGCCCCGCGTTGCAACGACTCCAGCCTGTACTGGGGTTTCCGAATCCCCCTGCACCGTACGGTTTAATTCATTTTTGTTATCCATCATAAATAAGTGGGGTTTGGGGGGGCTGCCCCCTTAGGTCCATTGTCCGTAGCCAGTTCATTATCTTTAATCCTCCTTTTTTTTTTTTTTTTTTTTTTTTTTTTTTTTTTTTTTCTTTCAGGTTAGGATGGGATAAAAAAGGAAGCCTTCTAGCCCTCGCAAACCTAATAGCATCGAAGGGGATCGTAGGCACCACTCCCAGGGAGCGGCGGGATAAGGAAATTGACTTTAAAAGGTAAGTGGAAAAATTTTAGGAAATGTAAGTAGGAAGCATTTACGGGAAAAACGCCTGAGCTGTCTTTAGCAGACAGACATCCCACCTCGGCTAATATAGCGTACGAGATTGGATGGCTGTCTGAGCCCCCTCCACCAGTCGGCAAGGTCCAGCAGCTCCTCGAGGGGGAACCCAACCCAACCCAACCCAACCCAACCCAACCCAACCCAACCCAACCCAACCCAACCCAACCCAACCCAACCCAACCCAACCCAACCCAACCCAACCCAACCCAACCCAACCCTTTTTTTTTTTTTTTTTTTTTTTTTTTATTAGAGTTTTAGGAAATCTGCACGCAGACCCCCCAAGCATTGGTGTTCTGTCGCCTGGGGGAGTGTGGGGGTGGAGGACCAGTCTTGGCATGTCTCCGACCCACTAAAACCCTTTCCTCTTTGTGCCCACCTGGAACTATCCTGGTATGGATTTCTCATCAGGTTCACCGGGCAATGTCTTTCATTTCGGTTTTAATTCATAATATTGTTTTCTAACTCCAGTTCATATTGCGATTTTTCTGTCATAATCTCTTTCAGGTATTTTCCAATTTTTTCCCAGTTTTCTTTCGATGTAAGCATTTTTTTCACCATAGTATCAGGGTTCAGTTGTCCTACCATATTGTAGAGGTTCGTTCTTTTTTCGGTCCATTTGTTACAAACAAATATCGTATGTTCTGCATCGTCTGTCCCTTCGCAGTAGAAGCAGTGGCTATTATTTTTCTTTTTGATTTTTTCTAGGTACTTGGAGAATGTACCATGCCCTGTAAGACACTGTGTGGTATGGTAATTTAATTCTCCCCATTTTCTATTAATCCATGGTTCTATGTTTCGAATTAAACGGTGTGTCCACCGCTCCTTTCCTGAGTTGTCCCATTCTTCTTGCCAGCATTGTACTGTTACTTCTCTTTGATTTTTTTTGTCTGTTTCGTTAGTATTTCCCTTTTTAAACAGAATATTTCTTTCTTTGGCAATTAGGTGTATAGGAGGTAGGCCTGCTAGTACTGTAACAGCATTTGTAGAGACAGTACAGTACGCACTGCATATGCGCAGAGCCATGGGCCTTTGCGTAGACTTGGTGATGTGGAGATACTTTGTATATTTCATTGCAGTCTCCCATACTGCTGACCCGTATAACATTATTGAATGAGTGGACATGGCCAGCGTTCTTCTTTTCATTGCTGCAGGTCCTCCTATGTTTGGGAGTATGGCCATTAGTGCCTTGGTTACCCTATTGGTTTTTGCACGGGCTTCTTGTATATGTTTGCCAAACGTCAAATGACGGTCTAGTGTCACGCCCAGATATTTTACTGTTGGCACTGGTTTTATGTCAACGCCTCCTAGATTAAAGGATATATCTCTTTGGGGCCTGTGACAGAGCAAAATTTCTTCTGTTTTTTCGGAAGCGAGATGTAGATCATTTCTTTTCATCCAAACCAGATTTCATGGAGGACTTCATCTGTATTTCTGACTAGTTCTTTTGGGTCTTTCGATGTTACGAGTACAGCTGGGTCGTCTGCATAACAAATGAGTTTAACTCCATCTTTTTTTTCGATCTGCATAACGTCGTCGTATAGGACGTTCCATAATAGTGGTCCAAGGACTGAGCCTTGAGGAACTCCGCCTCCTATTTGTTTTTCCAAATCTTTTTCCACTATGATCGTCCTGTCCCTGAGGTACGACATTATTGTGTTTATAAGATATGCCTTTATTTTTTTTTTTTAAGTTTGCCTATAATCCTTTTCCAAGCCGCAGAATTAAATGCATTCTTCACGTCCAGGAGTAACAGGGCATGATATGCCCCTTTTTTGCCTTGCACTGTGTCGCATATTTCGTTAAGAGGGTGTATTGTACTTCTTCCCTTAGTAAACCCATATTGTGTGCTGCTGAAGCCTCCCTTTTCTTCAATCTCATTAAGAAGTCTGGTTTTAATCAGATTCTCGTATACTTTGGCGATACTATTTATTAGGCAAATCGGTCTATATGCTGTAGCATCTGTTGGAGCTTTTTTTGGCTTTTCCAGAAGAATCAATTTGGCCCTCTTCCATTCTGTCGGGAAAGTATTTTTAACTATCAAGCTATTAAATAATTGCATAAAGTATGTGGAGTTTTCTTTTATCAGGTATTTGATGACCTCTGGTTTTATGCCATCTGGCCCGGGTGCTTTCTTTGGTTTAATCTTTTCTGTTGCGTCTAGGATTTCTTCTTTTGTAAATATATCACAGGCGTTATCACAGTCTATATCACAGATTAAGTTTTCACTTTTTGCTTGTATAAACAGTTTTTCGAAGACGGCTAGTTTCTCTTCTGTTGTCATTTGTGTTTTGGAATTTATCTTTTTTAGTTGTGTTTTGACAATTTTGTATGCTTCACCAAAAACGTCGTTTTCTAGTTCCATACATAGTTCCCTCCATGCCCTTTTTTTTGATTTATTAATGGCCAGTTTTAGTTGTTTTTTTGCTTCTTTGTATAGTGTCTTAGCTTGTTCGCGTTCATGTTCTTCCTTTGCCCTTTGATATTTTCTTCTTTTTTGTTTTGTTTGCAATATTTCATACTCAATTTCTTCTGTCCACCAATACGGCATCTAAAAGTCTTCATTACATCTAATTCTAGGAGTGCTTCTTTTGAATGACGCCTGAATAGCTCTGTCCAGGGATTTGATGTCTAACGGCTGCCGTTGTTGTTCTATTCTCGAGCGAAACTCTTTTGTTATATCTGGCAGATTTGTAAATCCATATTTATATAATACTTTCGGCTTCAATGTGTTTTCTATAATGTGTGTCACGATAAAATTATGGTCGCTAAGCGTTGGCATATCCAGCACCTCCCATCCTGGATTTCCTGTCATTATTTGCTCACATATCGCCGTTATATCTATATAAGATGTGCCATTCCACCTTTCAAGTGTGGGTTTATTTCCATCGTTGATTACATTAAGTTGCAATGATATGAACCACTCTAACAAAGCATTTCCCTTTGCATCTGTCACTTCCCCGCCCCAGATCGAATTTTTGGCGTTAAAGTCCCCTGTCATCACAATCTTCTTACCTGTTGTGTGGTTTCTTACGTCAAGCTCCAGCTCTGTCATATACTGGGTGAACGTGTTTAGTGTACTATTTGGACTAATATAGACACTGTAGATACAATATTCTTCTATTTCTGCGCAAACAAAACATACACCTGTTCTATATTTTAATACATTCAAACCTTGGCTTGTATTTATAATGGCTACCGTTGTCTCTTCATTATAATAACTATTTCTCTTGTTTCTGCATTTTTTCAAGTTTGGTTCACACATCACGATTAGGTTGCAGTTGTTCCTCTTAGCCGCGAGCATTGCCATATCATGGGCGGCAGCGCTGCGATTTGTATTTATCTGCAGTATTTTTAGTATGAATGCTTAAATGTTGGTCTTATCTTTGGATTGCAGTCTGGCACTTTTTAGGGCCTCGCATGATCCATTGCCAGCTGAATGTCCTCGTGTTGTGCATAGTGGACAGTATGCTTCGTTGGTGCACTGGGCTCGCAGGTGGCCGAGAAGAAGGCCACATTTTAGACAGCAGTTTGTTCTGTCAGGTCCTTGGCATTTTACGCTGTTATGTCCGTATGCCCAGCATCTGTGACACCTGCTCAGGTCTTTGCGCTCCTGTATTCTATACATATTAAATCCTATACGAATCCGAGATTGCTCCAGAAGCCTTTCTGCGTCTTTAGAGCAAGCTTTTATTGTAGCAGATTTCCTCTGTTTGGTCTAAGAGCCTTTACTTCGAAGTTATCCCTCATACATCCCGTAGCTTCAATACTGTGCCTTATGTCTTCCTCGTTTGTTACGGCATCAATGCCATGTATATGCATAATTTTCTGTGTTTTGGAATTTAGTAACCTGGCTTTATGTTCCCCTTTCACAATACTTTGTATTCTATCTTTTAAAGCATTACCAGCTTCTGCGCTCTTCACTGTTATTAAGAGGTCTCCATTCATTGTGCTTCTTGCCATCTTTATTTGGTTTACAGTGTGCGTGTCTTTTATGTTTTCCTTTATTTGTCTAAGAGTGTCAGCATAACTTTTATCATTGCTCTCCACAATGATTGCTTCTGACCTTTCTATGTTTCCACCTGTTTTATATTCTTTATTTAGGAACAGATGTATTTTGAGATTGGTATTATAAAACACCGCTTCTAGCATCTTTCTATATTCCACAGCAGACGTGTCTCCCGGAGGGACCGTAATTGAGAGTTCTTTGTCCTCCTCCTCTACCGCATTTTTAATTTCCATCAGGATGTTGAAGATGGCCTCCATCTTTTCGCTACCTTGCATTGCCTGGTCTATGAACGCCCCAGTCACTGTTCTTTTTTTTGTTTTTTTTTGTCCCGTCTCGTCCCAATACGTCCAATACGTCGTGTACTGTTCTATCTTGTCTATATGCTCCCTGCTTTCGTGTTGCTGCCCTCCAATGTTTCGGGAAACCGACTTAGGAATCTTTTGCAATTTTTAGAACGGCTCTCCTGTTTGCCATTAGCGAAGAAGACAAGATTTTTCCACTGGCTATTGAGTACATCAGTTCTCTCAATATTTGTTGCAGTATAGCTGGCGCTATCCCAGTCTCTTTTTATTATGGTTTCGAAATCCTTGAAGTTATCGACTTTGTAGTTTAATCTGTATTTTTCTGTCTCTTTGCATTTGGTGCATTGCCCATTTAGCCGTAATTTATTTATAGTACTATCTGCGATTTCTAATTTGTCTTGGTATTCTTCCTCCATTTCTTGCATTTTCAGCCTATTACTTCGCTGTTCTGCTTTAACTGATGTTAACGTGGATGTTAGTTCTAGTGCCAATTCTTTGATCTTAACATGCACGTTTCGGTTCTCTTTAACGAAGGTATTAAGCGCTGCAATAGTTCTTGCCAGTTTTTCTAGCTTTGGACTGCTGTCTTCTGTCTCTATAGCATGTGGGCTTGTTGAAGGTTTCTTCCTTTTTTTGCTATGAATATTCCAGGAATCTTCATCTATTTCATGACTTTTTGATGAGAGATCATTACCGATATTTATTCCCTCGGATATTTAGTTTGCCCTTGCATGTGTATATCGTTGTTGCCCCTTAGGTGTAAACACAGGGAATACTTGCTTTGTCTCACTCTCTGGAGTTGGTACTCCTTCGAGGCTTAGAATTTCTTCATTTGTTTTCGGGTTTTCATTGATTTCATAAGATTCCATCTTGTTCCTTTCTAAGGTTACCGGTGGTGACCTAGTCAGGCTCTGTCTCCTTGAAAACTGTCTAAGTATTTCGGCTTCATATTCTTCCTTTTCCTTTGCGGTCAATGGAAGCATGTCCCCCCCAGAATTTTTATTTTTTATATTCGAATTCATCTTTGTTCCCACGAGAATTGCTGTTTTGATACTGCCCTGGTCTTCAGCATTACCAGGCGCAGGGGATTTTGATCCACCTGGTAGCGCTAGACTCTCCACGTGGATCCCGTGAGGTTCTCCCTGGTGCCCCACGGTGGTCCAGTAGTGATACGGCTTTCCCCGTACCATGCACTCCTCAGCCTGGTGCCTTCGCCTTGAGTTGGATTATATATATATACTTTTTTTTTTTTTTTTTTTCAGGTTAGGATGGGTTCAAGAGAGGAATCTTCTAGCCCTCGCAAACCTAATAGCATCGAAGGGGGTCGGACACACCACTCCCAGGGAGCGGTGGGAATAAGGATATTGAATTTAAAAGGTAAGTGGAGATTTTGGGAAAGGTACGTAGGAAGCGTTTACAAGAAAAAACGCCTGAGCTGTCCTTAGCAAACAGCCATCCGACCTCGACCAATATTATGTTCGAGATCGGATGACTGTCTGAGCCCCCTCCACCAGTCGACAAGGTCCAGCAGCTCCTCGAGGGGGAACCCAACCCAACCCAACCCAACCCAACCCTTTTTTTTTTTTTTTTTTTATAGAGGTTAGGAAAATCTGTACGCAGACCCCTCAGGCATTGGTGTTCTGGCGCCTGGGGGAGTGTGGGGATGGAGAAAAACCAATCCTGGTGCACCCCCGACCCACTAAAAACCTTTCCCTCTCTTCGCTTTTATTTCTCCCTGGGACCACCTTCCGGTATTACTTCAGGGAGAAAGTGGTATGACTTTTCTTCTTCCCTCCAATCTGGTCTCTTAACACATCTCGTGTTTTTTGGTTTCTTTCAGCCTTTTACTAATGTATATATCTTTTATTAATTCATTTATTTGACTCTATTTTTCTTTTCTCAAATTTTAGATTTGAGAAATATCATTAAGTCGTTCGGTTTCTTCTTTGACTTTCATGATCCTCTCTATCATTTCTGTTACGGCTTCCCAGTCTTCTTTGCTTCTCATCAAAAGATCTCCTATGTTTTCTTTGGTGATGTCTGAACTGCATTTGGCTCTTGCCTCTCTTCTGATTTCTTCGAAAGAATGGCAGTTAAACAATGTATGTTCTGGCGTGTCCTGGATTCCACATAGCCAACATCGATCGTCCTCTTGTCGTTTAATCCTCATAAGGTAAGTTTTAAATATCCCATGTCCCGTGAAAGCCTGTGTCGTATAGTAGTTCGTACTTCCCCACTTTCTGTTTGTCCATTGTCTAACGTCCCTGATAAACGTTTTTGTCCATCCTCCGTAGTTCTCCCAACGTTCTTGCCATGCTTCCATTAGTTGTTGATTTGCTTCCCCTTTGTATTGCCTACCACTTTGGTGTACATTCACCCTTTCTTCGATCTTCAGTTCCAGGGGTGGAAGTTTTGCAAGTACTTCGATTGCCTCCGTGGGGGCTGTTCTGTACGCTGAAGTTATCAGGAGTGATAGGTTTCTGTTTATTTTTGTTAACATTTGTTTGTAGTATTTAAATCGCAGAACTGAGTGCCATATTGGGGCCGCATAAAGAACTGCTGAAACAACTGCACTCGTGATCGTTTTTCTCGTACATGCCCTAGGTCCGTTTGTTTTTGGCATCAATCTGTAAAGTAGCTTCATCATTTGGTATGCTTTATCTGTGATGTATCTGACATGTGCCCTAAAATGCAAATCTCTATCTAGCATCACCCCAAGATACCTCACTGTGTCCGATGTTTTGATTTGGCTACCCTGTACATCCAGTTCTATGTATTCAATGTTTTTTTTCCCATTTATTATTATTGCTTCAGTTTTTTGTGTTGCTGTACTAGACGCTTCATAATTCCCATGTTATGAAGCGTCTCTATTATCATTTCAACGGCATACCGAGTCTTATCCTTTACCAATTCCAGGGTTTTCCCCGCAACGATAACCGCCAAATCATCAGCATACGCCACCAATTCTACGCCCAGCTCAAGTTTTATTTTTAGTATTTTATTGTAGAAGACATTCCACAGGGTCGGTCCGAGAATCGAGCCCTGTGGAACTCCACATGTCATATCCATTTTTTCCCCATAGGGAGAGATAATCTTGCGGTCTGACAGATACGCCTTGATAATCCTCGTGAGGTACGGTGTAACTCCTCCTGTCTCCAAGGCTTTGACAATCTCATCCCACGGGGCAGAATTAAATGCGTTTTGTATGTCCAGAAGAATCATTATACATATTTCTCTGTTTTTGTGTGCCTTTCTTTTTATTTTTTGTGCCATTTTTTTAATTTCAATTATAGCGCTAATAGTAGACTTCCCTTTACTAAATCCATACTGGTTCTCACTAATTAGCTCTTTATCCCTAATTTCCTCGTACAGTCTATTTTTAATTACCCGCTCCAGAAGTTTCCCCACAATGTCTGTCAGGCAGAGTGGTCTGTAGGTTGTATTTCCTTGAGTGTCCTTTTTAGGCTTTTCTATTAGTACCAATTTAGCAACCTTCCATATATCTGGAAAAGCACCTTTACTAAGACATTCGCTGAAAACTTTTGCCACTGCTTCGATGTTTTGCGTGACCCATGCCACAGCGGCTTCTGGGGGTATGAGATCTGGCCCCGGAGCTTTTCTAAGTTTGGTCTCTTTCAGAGCTCTTAGTATCTCTTCTTTGTCCACTGGTGGTATAGCCTCTTCCATCTCCTGCGCTTCTCTCTGCCATATTATTTTGTTTTTTTTGTGGAAAAAAATTTTTAATCTGTTTGTTAACTGTTTCTTCGTCTGGTATTTTTGTTTGTCTTAAATTGAGTTTTTTCGTCACTATTTTATAAGCTTTTCCCCAAACGTCGTCGTCAAGTTCTGTACAAAGTGTGTTCCATTTTTCCACTTTGCTTTGCCTTATTTTCTTTTTTAGCTCTTGTTTTGTACTTTTATAATGCGACTGGATATTTTGGGTTTCTTCACTAGAGTTATTACTTGTTCTAGCCCGGGTTAGTTTCCTTCTCCACCTCACACATTCCTTCCTGCATTCAGCAATTTCTTGGTTCCACCAGTACACTAGAGGGTGTTTGCCATTTTTGTTTGTCCTTTTTGTAAAAAATTTGTTACAATCTTCCGTTATTGTTTTAATGATTTTTTCAGGATTTAGATTAGGGGTAGATGTGTGATGACATCCTTGCGTAAATTTTGTTAATTTATCTTTTGTTATTTTCCATCCTTGTATATTATTTGTCCTGGGTTCATTCGTGTTTTTGTTATTTTTGTTATTTATTTCAAAGCGTATGTTGTTGTGATCGGTGTAATTTTCTTTGTCTGTCTCGACCCTCCAGTTTACAATGTTGTCGGCTATCTGTTCAGAAGCTCCGGTGAAATCTATTATTGACGTCCCAGTTGTACTTGAGAATGTTGGTGTATTCCCTTGGTTTACTACCGCCAGCCCGTTTGCTACGAGAAATTCCTCTAGTATTCTTCCTCTGTTGTTGGATACTCTTGAGCCGATCATTTGCGTCTTTGCGTTTAGACCTCCTCCTATTATTATTTTTGTTTTATGTCTTCTTATTTGGGTTTCTATGTTTTGTATGAGTGTCACAAAATCTTCACTTGCTCCATTTGGGGAGAAATAGCATGAGATAACCACCCATGAATTAAGCACAACACCTACATATCCCTTTCCTTTAAAGACTTCCTTTATCCTATTTCCGCCTTTGATGTATATGAAACAGTCTAAATTTGTGTCGCAATAATATGCATTGGATCTCAGTTTATTAGGTTCTTGTCCTATGATGAGTTGTATTTCCTCCTCTTCAATTGTCTTTGTTAGTAGGTCGTGGGCATTCTTGCATCTATTTAGGTTAATCTGTAGGGTCCTTATAACGTTTTCAAAATCGAAAGTCTACATTCGATTCCTTTGCAGGAGCTGTCTTGTGTCTTCTTGACGAGCGAGGGCCAATTGTTTTCTGAAAACACTGCACTTCATTGTTCCTGCTCTGTGACCAGCCATTTGGCACAATGGGCAGAAGGGTTCATTATTGCACTCTTTTGCAGAGTGCCCTTCACTACCACAATTATAACATAACCGGGTTTTATCATCTTCAGTACAGTCTTGTGCAACGTGATTATATCCCCAGCATTTGTTGCATCTTGTAATCCTAATCCTGCGTTCTATCCTGCATCTCACTAGGCCTATCTTTATAGTTCCGAAGCCCAAAAATCAAAAATTTTCTTCACTTCCTATTAGTGCATTTTTAACGTTTTTTAGTGTATCCTGATAGTTTGTATTATTTCCTTCAACAATGAGTGCATAAGTTTTCCTTTCCTTAGTGTTTTTTTCGTCGGTTCTTCCCTTGCTCAAGATATTGACTTTTGTGTTTGTTTCGTGGAAAACAGTTTCAACCATTTTTCTAAGCATTGGGTTGTCGATTTTGTCTAGAGAGTGCATCAGTATCGATTCGTCGTCCCTGCACTCTTCCCTGAGTCTGAGCATCTGTAAAAACACCTCTTCCTCTGCTTCACTATGTGTTATTTTTATAACTTTTTGTGTTGTTGTTTGTCCCATTTTGTTTCTTACTCCCGTTCTAATCTGGCATCTTTGCTCCAAGACACCAAAGCTCTCGTTGATTTCTCGTAGCTGAGGAAATTTTTCACTAAAAGCTTTTTGTATCCCCCTTTCCATGTTCGTGTCTGAGTTACTAACCCAGATTGTTTTAACGTCGCAGGTCTTGCCCGTTATTGGGTTTCCAGTAGACATTTTTGTATTGGCGTATGTTTCTTCGGACCATTTTTCATGTGCTATTTGTCTATACTCATGATAGCTATTACACATGTCAATCTGGTTTAGTATATTCTCCCCCTTCTGAGTTTCTTGCTCCGTCTGTGTTTCTGCGTCCTTGTTTATTTTCTGTAAATGCTCATATTTTTTGTCTTTAAGCCAGTTTTTAATTTTATCACTTTGTATTGCGTTTATTTGTCTTCTCAGTTTAATAACATTTTCTTTTATTTGCCTTTTGGTGTTATGTTCGATATTTTTGTCTAGTTCAGCTGTAATTTTCGCCATGTTTGTTATTATTCCATTTAGAATCCGTACCTCCTCACAGTCCTTTTTTTTATTAATTTTTTGTATTTCCTCGTTGTCCGTAGATGTATTCATTCTCTTTCTTTCTTTCTTCCAGGCTTTCAGATTTTTCTGTGCATTTTGTTTCATTGGTTGGATCTCCTCGTTTCACCGATACTTCTGTGAGGGTTCCTCCTCTACTACTGGGTCCTTCCGCATCTTTTTTGGATTTCCCATTCTCTGCTGACGTCCATACTATTTCTATATCGCTAGGTGTCGGCGTAAGTGGTGGTGATCTTATCACTATGCTCGATCTCCGGTTAAAGTTTGCCATAAGCGTTTGTTCATATTCTTCTGTACTAAACGGGTGATTGCCCTCCCCAGAATCCGAGGGGCAGCCCTCCAAAGAGGGGTGGGATTCCCCGGCTGTGCCGGAACTCACCTGGGGTAGTTTTCCTTTAGTTTTGTCTCCCATTTTAAACTTGCAATTTATACCTTTGCCAGGTGGTTTGCCCTTATCATAGCCGTGTCATTTTTCTTCTTGATCCATTTTTTTTTTATTTTTTTTTTTTTTTTTTTTTTTTAAATTTTTTTTTTTATTTTATTTACAGGTGAGGAAGTGGAAAGAAAAGGAGCCTCCTAGCCCTCGTTACCTAATAGCATCGGAGGGGAGAAGTGGTTGTTGCCAGGCAGCGAACCGTGGGATAAGGATAGCGTTTAAAGGGGTAAGTAGGTAAGAGTTAAGGATAACATTTTTTAGGAGACGCTTCGTAGCGCCTGAGCCGTCCTAAGCAGACAGACATCTAGCCCCACGCATCTTCTGCTCGAAGCCAGATGACTGTCTGAGCCCCCTCCACCAACGACAAGGTCCAGCGGCTCCTCGAGGGGGAACCCAACCCAACCCAACCCAACCCTTTTTTTTTTTTTTTTTTTTTATAGAGGTTTAGGAAATCTGTGTGCAGACCCCCCAGGCATTGATGTTCGGGCGCCTGGGGGAGTGTGGGGATGGGAGGGCCTCTTGGCGTACCCCGACCCACTAAAACCCTTTCCTCTGTCCTGCCACGCCTACCTGGACCCGCTAGGAAAGCATCTCCTCAGGTAGGAGCCGGTTGTTTTCCTCAGAGCTGTTCTTCGCTATATTTCCTATGTAAAATTTTTTTAGAATATTTTCGAAAAGCATCGTAATTTTCCTTATTTCTGGTGATGTCTAGAATAAAGTTATTTACCGTTATATTTCTTCCTACTATAGCCTGAATCTCTATTCTTTCATTTTCCCACCTTAAGCAATGAAATAAGGTATGTTCAGCTGTATCTTCCTGTTCATCACAGTACTTACATCCAGGGGTTTCTTTCTTTTTAGTCTCGAAGAGATACTTGCCGAAGCTGCCATGACCACTAAGCATTTGAGTTAGATAGTAGTCTACTTCACCAAATTGCCTATTTATCCAGAGTCTTATGTCAGGGATAAGCTTTTTAGTCCATGTCCCCCTATCGCTTGCTGCCCATTCTGTCTGCCAGACTTCAATGGATCTTCTTCGTTCTAAATTTTTTGTCTCTGTTGAAGGTACGTCTCCTCTGAAAAGACGGGCTCTTTCCTTCGCTAGGATATGAAGCGGCACTGATCCCGAAATCACCAGCAGTGCATCCGTCGAAACAGTGCGGTAAGGTGAACAGACTCTGAGGGCCATGGTTCTTTGGAAATGTTGAATCCTTCTCCTGTTTATTTGTATATCCATTGCACTACTCCAAACAGGTGCCCCGTACATCACTATGTTTTCACACGCAAAGGCTAGTAGTTTCCTCTTGGCCGATGTTGGGCCTCGTATATTTGGTAAGATGGCGCAGAGTGCCTTAGCCGTACGCTGTGCTTTGAGACATACTTCCTTAATATGCGCATTCATATCGAGTGCACGATCTAGATGAAACCCTAAGTATTTCACGGTCTTTTTTAGAATTACCTCAGCATCTTTGAATTGGAATTTAATATTTCGGACTTTCGTTTTATGGCTTAGTAATATTGCTTCTGTCTTTTCAGTGGCTACCTCCAGCTTATGCCTGTCCATCCAGTCCGCCACCAGTTCCAGAGTGTTATTCACTGCTGCCATTAGATCCCGATCATTGTCTTGAGAGCCAAAAATACCCAAATCATCCGCATAGCAGATTATTTCAATGCCCTCCGGCACTGGAAGGCTCATTACACTGTCATATAACAGATCCCAGAGAGTTGGGCCCGCCACTGAGCCCTGTGGTACTCCCCCAAAGACTTCGATTTCCTCTTCCTGACTCAGGACTATCTGCCGGTCTTCAAGATAGCTTCTGAAGGTATTTATCAGGTACTTACTGATCCCCCAGCTTCGCAATATCTGGATAATGAGTTCCCAGGAGGCGCAGTTAAAGGCATTCTTAACATCCACCAACACTAGGACGTTGTGTTTTCCGGGTTTACTTTTTGCAAGTTCTATGACACGGTGCATTGCGTGGGTTGTAGATCTCCCCTTAACGAACCCGTATTGGTTTGGGTGAAGACTGCCCTTTTTATCTATTATTTCCTTCCATAGCCGCTGATTGACCATGCATTCGTACACCTTTCCAATTGCGTCAAGTAGACAGATGGGTCGATATTTCGGGGAGTCGTTTAAACTTTTCTTGGGCTTTTCGATAAGAACAAGTTTTGCCCTCTTCCATTCCCTAGGAAAATAATTCTTCTGGAGAAGGGTATTATAGAAGTATTTGAACACCTCTGTATTTTCCAAAATGAGGGTCTTTATGACACCAGGTGGTATATTATCGCATCCCGGTGCTTTATCGGCTTTTATTTTGGTAGCTGCAAACTGTAATTCTTCTGCGGTAAATAATTGGCATTGATTCATTACAGTTGGTATGCCTTCCTGTGGAGTCCAGGTTTGTCTTTCTGTGATAAAAAGCTCCTTAGATAGGCGGATTTTTTCTTCTATTGACATTTGTACTTTGGGAGGCATTTTCTTTAATTGGCTCCTTATTATACTATACGCCTCTCCGTATATGTCTTCTTGTAGATCCTCCAGAAGTTTTTTCCATGAGTCACTTTTAGCTTTCTTGATATTTTGTGAAAGTTCTTTTTTTGCTTCTTTATATGCCAGCCTGTAAATTTCTCGCTGCACTTGAGACCTTGTTTCTCTTTGGAACCTTCTTCTTTTTCCTTTTACCTCGAGGATTTTTGTTTGCATGGTTTGGTTCCACCAGTATGGCATTTGAAATTCACTGTCACATCTAACTCTGGGAGTGCTTCTGTGATATGCTTGTCGGATTGTTTTTATCATTTTTGTTACAGTGTTTGGTAATGGTTTTTTGTTTATGTTATTTTTAAATGTTTCTTTTAACTTATTCATGTCCGTGATGCCGTATTTATATTTTTTGTTATTGGTTTTTTGTTGGTTTGTTAATAAAGTTTCTGTGATAATAAACTTGTGTTCGGTTATATCTGGGTCTTCCAAAACTCGCCACGTGGGATTATTTTCGATTGTCCTCTCGCAAACCATTGTTAGATCAATGTACGACGTGCCTGTTGGTCTTACCAGTGTTGGTAGAACTCCGTCATTTAAGACAGTAAGCCTGTTTGCTTCGCACCATTCCAGGATCTCTTTGCCTCGTCTGTCAGTGTAAGTACCTCCCCATAGCTCATGTTTAGCATTGAAGTCTCCTGTGATGAGTAACTTACTAGAGGGATATTTTGTTATTGCCTCAGTCACCATTTCTTGAAGTTCCTGTACTTGTGCGCAGAACCTTTCAAATGGAATGTTTGGGCTTAAATATGCTGACAAGACCCACCAGTCTGCTATCCTTAGACTAACGTAACACTGGCCAGCCTGATGTTCCAGAACCTGCAAATTTTTGTTTACTATTACCACAAGTGCGTCGGCGTTTCTATTGGGATAATAATTTTGGCTGCCACTAATACATTTTTTTTTATTTGGTTCTGAAAAAAAGATAATATCGCATTTGTTTGTCGCCGCTACCGCTGCAGCTGTGTCGTGTACAACAGTGCTTCTATTTGCATTGATTTGTAGCACCCGCATTCTGTTTCTCAAAGTAAGGAAGTGACTAAGTTTGGAGTTAGACGAATAGACTAAACTGAAGGCGTACCCAGCCCAGTGGGTCGAACTGTGCTGGACAGTCTCCTGTTCTCATTGTATTTCGTTTTCCTCGCCTGTGATATTGCTTGTTTAAACGCTGTACATTGCCCTGTGCTCATTTTATGATTCTGGTTGCAGAGGAGACATTTAGGGGACTCTTTGCATTCTTTTGCGAAGTGTCCCTCTTGTCCGCAGTTCGTGCAATGTTTACTTCGATCTGGTCCCGGATTTGTGTTCAAAAGCCCAACATCGATGACATCTGGTAACTTCTATCTTCTCTTCCACACTACATCTAGTTACTCCAATCTGTAAGATTTTATTTTTTAGCAATTCTTTTCCTATCTCTCTATCAATCACCAAGGTGGCAGCCATTGTGTTCCGTGTGTTCGGTCTTAAAGAGCTGATCCTGTAGTGTTCTCCCTCTATCATATCTGTATTTCTACCAGTTGCCTTTAGAGCCTCTATAATCTCCTCTTTTGAGGTCAGGTGATGCATACCTCTAATATGAACAACCACTTTTTCGTAATTGGTGTTTCTTATTTTTATTTTTGTTGTATTAATGGTTTGAATAATAAAGTTTTTCAAAGTGTTTACTACTTCTTCGTTTTTGTCTGTGACTATTAGGAGACCGCCCCCTTTTGCTTTGTGAACATTTCTTATGATTTGAGCCTCCTTTTTATTTTTGAGTTCGTCCTTTAGTTTTTTAACCATTTCCTCATATGCCAGGTCGTCCTTTTCAACTATTATGGCTGTCGTGTCACTTTGCCATGTTTTATTCCCTGTTCCTTTTTTTCGGATAGCAAGGTCACTTTCAGTATTTGTATAAATTTTAACTGAGGATGAAGATATATTGTCTCTACCATCTTCCTAAGTCTCCATATATCAATGTTTTCAATTTTATGTAGGGCTATTCTTTCGTCATCCTTAGTCTCTTCCTTAAGTTTAAGAAGCATATTCCAAAGTTCTTCCTCGTTGTTTCCTCTATTTATTTTTATTATTTTTTGTGAGGTGGTTTCCTTTTTTGTTTTTGTGGTTGTGGTGGTGGTTTGCTTAAGCACCTCAAAGTCTTCGTTCATTTCCGCAATTTCCGGGTATCTTTCCTTGAAAAGAGATTGGATACTTTTCGTCATTTTCCTGTCATTTGGATCTGTAAATACTACTTTAACTATAAGGGAGTTTGTTTTTAGGGGATTTCCTACTTGGATCTCACTATTTTTGAAAACTTCATCATTCCAGCTTGCCTGCGCGGCTTTCTTCCATTCCTCAAATGAGCGAATATTTTCAGGATTTATTGGTTCTGATTGACTCGGCTTTCGGCTCAGAGTTGCTTGTGTGCCAGCATCAACTAAGTCCGGCTTAGCCCGCGCTAGCGCACTTGAAACTTCTTCTATATCCACTGATCCTATCATCCTTCCAATTTTTTCGACACTATCTTTTATGTCCCTTCTCGTGTTCTGGTTGGCTTTGACCAAGTTAGTAAGAGTTATGACCTCTGCCTTTAGTCTTGTAAGGACGTTGGTCACTTGAGTACTCATTTTACTAGGTTTCTTAGGTGTTCCTTCCCTTTTTCGTTTTGCAGGGTTTTCATTTGTTCCCGCGCCGAAATCATAGCTCTCTTCAACATTTGTGGTGTGTGGGCGTTCTTTGTATGGCAGACCAGGGGGAGATCTAGTGATACTAGGTCTCCTAGCAAATTCCATCAGCAAAAGATCTTCGTATTCAAACGGTCGAGTGTCCCCCCCAGAATCCGTGGGACAGCTATGTTTTTTTTTTTTTTTTTTTTTTTTTTTTTTTTTTTTTTTTTTTGGGTGTGATTGTGGATAGAATGGGAACCCCCTAGCCCTCGAAAACCTAATAGCGTCGGGGGGGAGAAAGAACACCCCTCCCAGGGAGAGGGGGAAAAAAGGAGAAAAAATAAAAGGTAAGTATGGATAAGTTAAGGTAAGTCGGTTTAGGAAACGTTTAGTAAAACGTCTGAGCTGTCCTTTGCAGCCAAAACATGAGTCCTCGCTCCAAAATGGTGTCGAGATCCCATGATTGGATCCCAACCCAACCCAACCCAACCCAACCCAACCCAACCCAACCCAACCCAACCCAACCAAACCCAACCAAACTCAACCCAACCCAACCCAACCCAACCTTTTTTTTTTTTTTTTTTGTGAGCGGTGGAAAAATGCTGTTACGCACACTGGCCCTCGATTTCTGTCCATAGGTAACATTTTCATTGATCCTCCTGTTGTTAGGGATCAGTAGTGTGGGACTCGGTAGCTAGATAGAAGTTGCTAGCTTCCCCATACCCACTAAAAAACCACCGCTTTAGTGCAGGCATTTGGCAGACCTGTCACTCCTTCCCCGGAATCACCAAATAGCATTACGTCAGGGGTAGTATGTCTTATTCTCTTTCTTTTTCATGCTTATCTTTTTCCATCATTATGTTTCTGAACATCGTGCTTATTGCTTGCCAACCAGCTTCGTTTTCTAGCATGATTTCTCCGACACTCTCCACTGTCACGTTTCGATTGCACTTTTGTCTAGCTTCCGTCCTGTAGCCTTCGAATTGCCCGCATACAAACAAGGTATGTTTTGGTGTGTCGCGAAGCCCGTAGTACCAGCAGCTGTCGTCCAGTTGTTTTTTAATGTTCTTTAGGTAAGTTCCAAACACTCCATGTCCGAGAATGGCCTGCGTTACGTAATAGTCAACATCTCCTGATTTTTCCGTCCACTCTATCACACTTCCAATAATCTTTCTGGACCAGCCGTTGTATTTTTCCCATCTTTCCTGCCATTTTCTCATTAGATTGCACCTTGCGTCCTCTTTGTGTGCCTTTCCCATTCGACCAATTTCTGCTCTTTCCTCGACTAGTAAGTCCATTGGTGGCATGCTCGCTATAGCCTCGACTGACTGTCCTATACGCTGAAGCTATTCCTATGGCTAATCTTCGATTTACTCTGCTTAGTATCTTTCTATAATGCTTGTATTTTAGCACCTTCACCCAGGCTTGTGCCCCATAGAGAATAGCTGAAGTCACCGCACTGGCTATGGCTTTTCTTCTGAAAGCTCGGGGTCCTTCCACTCTTGGCATCACTCTTAACAGAACATTTGATATTACTAGCCCTTTTTCTACAACGTTTTTAATATGTGTTGTCATTCTTAAATTTCTGTCAATCGTAATACCAAGGTATTTCACGCTTTGTGAGGAAATTATTTGTGTGTTCTGTATTGTCAAGTTTAGGGTCTTTAGGTTTCTTGGCGCGTATAGCAAAACGGTATCTGTTTTTTCGCTTGCTACCGCAATGCCCAGCTTCTCCAGAAAGTCTATTACTTTTTCCACTGCATATGTAGCTTTTTCTTTCAACCTTGTAGCTGTTTTTGCCCTGACTATTATCGCAAGGTCGTCTGCGTACGCAATAAGGTCAACTTTTGGATGTATGTCAAGTGATAGAACCTGGATGTAAAACAAATTCCACAATATGGGGCCCAAAATGGATCCCTGTGGGACCCCACAGCTCATTTCATATATGTCTCCGTTATTTGCAACGATTCTTCTATCTGACAAATAGTCCATTAAAATCCGGGTCAGGTAGCCGGAGATACCGCCATCCGTTATTGCTTTTACTATTTCCACCCACGGCACCGAGTTAAATGCGTTCTTCACATCTAACATGATCATTACGCATGCTTCCTTTTTTTCGGATAGCAAGGTCACTTTCAGTATTTGTATAAATTTTAACTGAGGATGAACATATATTGTCTCTACCATCTTCCTAAGTCTCCATATATCAATGTTTTCAATTTTATGTAGGGCTATTCTTTCGTCATCCTTAGTCTCTTCCTTAAGTTTAAGAAGCATATTCCAAAGTTCTTCCTCGTTGTTTCCTCTATTTATTTTTATTATTTTTTGTGAGGTGGTTTCCTTTTTTGTTTTTGTGGTTGTGGTGGTGGTTTGCTTAAGCACCTCAAAGTCTTCGTTCATTTCCGCAATTTCCGGGTATCTTTCCTTGAAAAGAGATTGGATACTTTTCGTCATTTTCCTGTCATTTGGATCTGTAAATACTACTTTAACTATAAGGGAGTTTGTTTTTAGGGGATTTCCTACTTGGATCTCACTATTTTTGAAAACTTCATCATTCCAGCTTGCCTGCGCGGCTTTCTTCCATTCCTCAAATGAGCGAATATTTTCAGGATTTATTGGTTCTGATTGACTCGGCTTTCGGCTCAGAGTTGCTTGTGTGCCAGCATCAACTAAGTCCGGCTTAGCCCGCGCTAGCGCACTTGAAACTTCTTCTATATCCACTGATCCTATCATCCTTCCAATTTTTTCGACACTATCTTTTATGTCCCTTCTCGTGTTCTGGTTGGCTTTGACCAAGTTAGTAAGAGTTATGACCTCTGCCTTTAGTCTTGTAAGGACGTTGGTCACTTGAGTACTCATTTTACTAGGTTTCTTAGGTGTTCCTTCCCTTTTTCGTTTTGCAGGGTTTTCATTTGTTCCCGCGCCGAAATCATAGCTCTCTTCAACATTTGTGGTGTGTGGGCGTTCTTTGTATGGCAGACCAGGGGGAGATCTAGTGATACTAGGTCTCCTAGCAAATTCCATCAGCAAAAGATCTTCGTATTCAAACGGTCGAGTGTCCCCCCCAGAATCCGTGGGACAGCTATGTTTTTTTTTTTTTTTTTATCTGTTTTTTCGCTTGCTACCGCAATGCCCAGCTTCTCCAGAAAGTCTATTACTTTTTCCACTGCATATGTAGCTTTTTCTTTCAACCTTGTAGCTGTTTTTGCCCTGACTATTATCGCAAGGTCGTCTGCGTACGCAATAAGGTCAACTTTTGGATGTATGTCAAGTGATAGAACCTGGATGTAAAACAAATTCCACAATATGGGGCCCAAAATGGATCCCTGTGGGACCCCACAGCTCATTTCATATATGTCTCCGTTATTTGCAACGATTCTTCTATCTGACAAATAGTCCATTAAAATCCGGGTCAGGTAGCCGGAGATACCGCCATCCGTTATTGCTTTTACTATTTCCACCCACGGCACCGAGTTAAATGCGTTCTTCACATCTAACATGATCATTACGCATGCTTCCCTATGCTGTGAAGCCTTTTGCTTGATGTTTTCAGCTATTTGCATGATCGATTCTAGAGAATCAATAGTAGATTTTCCTTTTGTGAATCCGTACTGACGTTGGTGGTTTAGTTGTTTTTCTTCCATTTCTTGTTGCAGTCGAATTTTAAGTAGCATTTCCAGTACCTTCCCCAGAGCATCAATTATACACAGGGGCCTATAACTTGTAGTGTCCTGTTGCGTTTTTTTTGGCTTTTCAATTAGGACTAAGTTTGCAATCTTTCATTCCTTAGGAAACTCCCCGTTTTTTAGGCAAGTATTGTAGTACTTTGAGAAGAATGCCATATTTTCCTTGATGCACGTAAGAATTACTTCCGGCGCTATTTTGTCTGGTCCTGCAGCCTTCTTTTTTTTAATTAGCTTGAGGGCCATACTAAGCTCTTCTGTTTTAAATAGGTGTGTTTCAATTTCATTTATTGGTTCTTTTTGCCATCGCGTTATCTCTTGCCTTGGGAATAGTTTAGTTATTTGTTGTTTTATGGTTTCGTCATCCGGTACCGATCGGTTTTTAAGCTTGAGCTTATTGGTAATGATTTTATACGCCTTGCCCCAAACGTCATCTTCGAGTTCTTTACAGAGCTGTTTCCACTTGTCCTTCTTGCTTTCTCTAATCTTTTTTTTTAGTTGCCTTCGAAATTCTTTGTAATTCGCCTCTAGTTCATGTACCGCATCATTTTGTCTTGCCCTGGCCCTCGTGAGTTTTCTCCTAATTTCGTTAGACTTGATGCGTAATCCCGCTATTTCGTCATTCCACCAATATACAGGCGCTCTCTTACCCTCTCCTAATTTCTTAAAATGTCTGTTACATTTTCCCTGGATAGCTTCCACGATGTCTGCTGGAGATACCGCGCTAGTGTTTTCTGTGTCGAACATTCCGATACAATCTCTTTTAAAGCTTTCAAGTCTGCTTTCAGTTATTCGCCATCCTTTTTGGGTTGCTGATATTGGTAATTTCTGTTTATGATTTGAAGTCTCCAGGCTAAATTTAATCGTGTTGTGATCGCTATAGTTTTCTGAAATATCTACGTGCCAATTCGTTATCCTCCCTCTTATATTGGTCATTTTAAACGCAGTAAAGTCCACTACCGACGTGCCTTGTGTGCCGCTAAATGTTGGTGTATTTCCTACATTAGCAACAACCAAATTATTTGACGAGAGCCAGTCATTTAACATCATTCCTCTAGAGTTTTCTACCTTTGATCCGATAATAAAGGATTTTGCATTTAAATCGCCTGCTACAACTACGTCCTTTTTAGTTCTTCTTATTTCCCGCTCTATATTTGTAAGCAACAAGTCGAAGGCGTCTAATTTTCCATTAGGGGAGAAATAGCAAGAAACCAAGACACAATCTCCCAACTCCAGTACCACGTACCCCTTGCCCCTACTAGTTTTTGTCACAGCCAGATTTCTGTTAAATATGTCGATGTAAGTATCATAGTTAATATCAGAGTATGTCTTTTTCTCACTTATTTTTTTGTTGGGTTCTTGTGCCAATACAATATCTATTTTTTCTTCCTGAATAGTGTATTCCAGTAGATCGTGGGCTTCTTTACACCTGTTTAAATTTGGTTGGAGTATATTAATTTTGATTGTATGGTTAGTCATTTTGTTTTAGGTATAATTCCCGTCTTGTTTGCGATAAAGCTCTTCGAAAAGCTGTACACTTGCCAGTTCCGTATATGTGTCTACTATTATTGCATAGTATGCATTTTTCTTCGTTTGCACACACTTTTGCTGCATGCCCATTTTGGCCACATTTGTAACACATGTCACTTCTGTCCGGTCCGTTACACATATCTGCTGTATGCTCGTATGCCCAGCACTTTGTACATTTGGTTAAATTGATCCTTTTCTCTATGGTACAGTTTACCATCCCAATCCTAATATGTCCCTCATTTGCAATTTTTTCTGATTTCTCTTCGTCTATTGTAAGGGTAACTGCTAGGGTGTTATCTCTGTTTGGTCTCAGTTCGCTAAGCTTATATTTGTCTTGCTCTATTTCTCCAGTTTTGTGTTGTATGGCTGTGATTATTTCTTCTTTTGTTGTCGTCGGGTCCATGCCTCTAATGTGAAGTGCTTCTCGCTTTATTTGGTTTTGTACCAATCCACTAATCCTTACCTTAGCAGACTTAAAGGTATTTTGAACCGCTTCCCTAATTGTCATGATTGCTTCTTGGTTTTGTTCAGTCACAATTAACAGATTTCCCTCTTTAGTAGATCTTATTGTTTTAATTGCTTGACTCGCGTCTTTATCAGTTAATTGACTTTTAATGCCTCCGACAAGGGTCTTAATGTCCTGCGAATCTTGCACTATTATTGCGCATGTGGACCTCTCTTTTTTTATACTAGCTGTTCTAAGTGAGTTTATATTGTTATTTGTCGTGTAAATAGTGACGTATGTATCTGTTCCTTGGAAAATGATTTCACACATTTTTCTCATTTTTTTCAAGACTTATTTGCCTAAGATGATGTAGAGCGACATGTTCGACTTGATATGTATCGTTTTTTAGCTTCACAATATTTGCCCATAGATTTTCATCGGTCCCGGAAAGCTCTATTTTTGCTAATTTCTGCGCTGTTGTGTTAACGCCTTTTTTGGATTTTATTTTCGTAATACGTTCAACTATTTCATATTCGCCGCTTATTTCCTTTATCTCCGGGAAACGATCTCTGTAAATTCTCTGTATGCTTTTGTTCATAGAGGTATCGTCGGGCTCAACGAGAACCACCTTAACAGTAGTATCTTTTGTCTCCATGGGGTTTCCAACTTTAACTTCTGTGTCTTTATAGCAGGAGTCCGCCCATTTCTTGGTTTCATAATTTTGCCATACCTTGAAGCTCATATCTGTGGGGATGTGAGTGACTATATTTTCACCTCGGATCCATGTCTCTGTTTGTGTACCTTGGTCTACCTTTCCGTTTTTGTTTTCTTTTAATTCATCTGTTTGTGATTCCGTATCTATAAACATATTATCTACAGGATCATATCGGTTTTCTTCCAACCATTCTTGAACTGTCTTTCGTTCAATCGTGGCTACATGTCTTAGAAGTTTTGCGTTGATGTCTTTTATTTCCCGTTTAGTGTTCTGTTCTACATGTCTATTAAGTGCTTGTGAGATTTTTTTAATTTCATTCAGCGCTTCTATTAGGATAAAGGCTTCAGGGCTTTCTTTCTTTTTGTAAATAGTTTTGTCGTTATTGGTTATTGATGTATCCGCAATTTTTCTTTTCAGTCCCGTTATATATTGATTTCGACTAAGGGATAGCGAGTTGCTCCTCTCCATCCTTCTTATCATGGCTTCTCTGCTGTCATTTCTGATCGGTGTTTTAGTTTCAACATTGGTATTTGTACCCGTAATTTTTTTACTTTCTTTTCTGGTATCTGCTTTTTCCATTGGTGTCTGGTTTTCAACTGAGGTACTTGGACCTTCAGTCGTGTCTGTTCCAGTGGCTTTCTCTTGCCCTAAAGCCTGGTTCCCTGCTCCATGGGCTAAACAGTCGCTGGATGGCGGTCGGGCGGGGCCTGTTCGCTCACCCGCGACACCGACTGGTACTAGAGTATCCCTCTCTTGCACCGTAAACTTTTTCTCCGTTTCTTTCCTTTCCATATTTAATTTGTGTGATTAAATTTTTTTTTTTTTTTTTATTTATAGCGTGGAAAGATCCCTAGCCCTCGAAAACCTAATAGCGTCGGGATCGGAAATATCAAGAGTTGACCAAGGGCGGTCGAGATAGAAAGAAAAAAAAGAGCCTCACCCCAAGTTCAGGGGAAGGATGGTGAGGGTGAAGAGAGGATAGTGAGTAATGAAGAGTAAGTTTTTTTGAGCTGTCCTTTGCAGGCAGACATCCAACCTCGCCTACTAAATTTCTCGAGACTGGATGGCTGTCTGAGCCCCCTCCACCACACGGCAAGGTCCAGCAGCTCCTCGAGGGGGAACCCAACCCAACCCAACCCAACCCAACCCAATCCAACCTTTTTTTTTTTTTTTTTATAGAGGTTTAGGAAATCTGTGTGCAGACCCCCCAGGCCTTGATGTTCGGGCGCCTGGGGGAGTGTGGGGATGGGAGGGCCTCTTGGCGTACCCCGAAACGTACCACTAAAACCCTTTCCTCTGTCCTGCCACGCCTACCTGGACCCGCTAGGAAAGCATCTCCTCAGGTAGGAGCCGGTTGTTTTCCTCAGAGCTGTTCTTCGCTATATTTCCTATGTAAAATTTTTTTAGAATATTTTCGAAAAGCATCGAAATTTTCCTTATTTCTGGTGATGTCTAGAATAAAGTTATTTACCGTTATATTTCTTCCTACTATAGCCTGAATCTCTGTTCTTTCATTTTCCCACCTTAAGCAATGAAATAAGGTATGTTCAGCTGTATCTTCCTGTATATTTAATCTCGAAGAGATACTTGCCGAAGCTGCCATGACCACTAAGCATTTGAGTTAGATAGTAGTCTACTTCACCAAATTGCCTATTTATCCAGAGTCTTATGTCAGGGATAAGCTTTTTAGTCCATGTCCCCCTATCGCTTGCTGCCCATTCTGTCTGCCAGACTTCAATGGATCTTCTTCTTTCTAAATTTTTTGTCTCTGTTGAAGGTACGTCTCCTCTGAAAAGACGGGCTTTTTCCTTCGCTAGGATATGAAGCGGCACTGATCCCGAAATCACCAGCAGTGCATCCGTCGAAACAGTGCGGTAAGGTGAACAGACTCTGAGGGCCATGGTTCTTTGGAATTGTTGAATCCTCCTCCTGTTTATTTGTATATCCATTACACTACTCCAAACAGGTGCCCCGTACATCACTATGTTTTCACACGCAAAGGCTAGTAGTTTCCTCTTGGCCGATGTTGGGCCTCGTATATTTGGTAAGATGGCGCAGAGTGCCTTAGCCGTACGCTGTGCTTTGAGACATACTTCCTTAATATGCGCATTCATATCGAGTGCACGATCTAGATGAAACCCCAAGTATTTCACGGTCTTTTTTGGAATTACCTCAGCATCTTTGAATTGGAATTTAATATTTCGGACTTTCCTTTTATGGCTTAGTAATATTGCTTCTGTATTTTCAGTGGCTACCTCCAGCTTATGCCTGTCCATCCAGTCCGCCACCAGTTCCAGAGTGTTATTCACTGCTGCCATTAGATCCCGATCATTGTCTTGAGAGCCAAAAATACCCAAATCATCCGCATAGCAGATTATTTCAATGCCCTCCGGCAATGGAAGGCTCATTACACTGTCATATAACAGATCCCAGAGAGTTGGGCCCGCCACTGAGCCCTGTGGTACTCCCCCAAAGACTTCGATTTCCTGTTCCTGGCTCAGGACTATCTGCTGGTCTTCAAGATAGCTTTTGAAGGTATTTATCAGGTACTTACTGATAGCCCAGCTTCGCAATATCTGGATAATGAGTTCCCAGGAGGCGCAGTTAAAGGCATTCTTAACATCCATTAACACTAGGACGTTGTGTTTTCCGGGTTTACTTTTTGCAAGTTCTATGACACGGTGCATTGCGTGGGTTGTAGATCTCCCCTTAACGAACCCGTATTGGTTTGGGTGAAGACCGCCCTTTTTATCTATTATTTCCTTCCATAGCCGCTGATTGACCATGCATTCGTACACCTTTCCAATTGCGTCAAGTAGACAGATGGGTCGATATTTCGGGGAGTCGTTTAAACTTTTCTTGGGCTTTTTGATAAGAACAAGTTTTGCCCTCTTCCATTCCCTAGGAAAATAATTCTTCTGGAAAAGGGTATTATAGAAGTATTTGAACACCTCTGTATTTTTCAAAATCAGGGTCTTTATGACACCAGGTGGTATATTATCGCATCCCGGTGCTTTATCGGCTTTTATTTTGGTAGCTGCAAACTGTAATTCTTCTGCGGTAAATAATTGGCATTGATTCATTACAGTTGGTATGCCTTCCTGTGGAGTCCAGGTTTGTCTTTCTGTGATAAAAAGCTCCTTAGATAGGCGGATTTTTTCTTCTATTGACATTTGTACTTTGGGAGGCATTTTCTTTAATTGACTCCTTATTATACTATACGCCTCTCCGTATATGTCTTCTTGTAGATCCTCCAGAAGTTTTTTCCATGAGTCACTTTTAGCTTTCTTGATATTTTGTGAAAGTTCTTTTTTTGCTTCTTTATATGCCAGCCTGTAAATTTCTCGCTGCACTTGAGACCTTGTTTCTCTTTGGAACCTTTTTTTTTTTCCTTTTACCTCGAGGATTTTTGTTTGCATGGTTTGGTTCCACCAGTATGGCATTTGAAATTCACTGTCACATCTAACTCTGGGAGAGCTTCTGTGATATGCTTGTCGGATTGTTTTTATCATTTTTGTTACAGTGTTTGGTAATGGTTTTTTGTTTATGTTATTTTTAAATGTTTTTTTTAACTTATTCATGTCCGTGATGCCGTATTTATATTTTTTGTTATTGGTTTTTTGTTGGTTTGTTAATAAAGTTTCTCTGATAATAAACTTGTGTTCGGTTATATCTGGGTCTTCCAAAACTCGCCACGTGGGATTATTTTCGATTGTCCTCTCGCAAACCATTGTTAGATCAATGTACGACGTGCCTGTTGGTCTTACCAGTGTTGGTAGAACTCCGTCATTTAAGACAGTAAGCCTGTTTGCTTCACACCATTCCAGGATCTCTTTGCCTCGTCTGTCAGTGTAAGTACCTCCCCATAGCTCATGTTTAGCATTGAAGTCTCCTGTGATGAGTAACTTACTAGAGAGATATTTTGTTATTGCCTCAGTCACCATTTCTTGAAGTTCCTGTACTTGTGCGCAGAACCTTTCAAACGGAATGTTTGGGCTTAAATATGCTGACAAGACCCACCAGTCTGCTATCCTTAGACTAACGTAACACTGGCCAGCCTGATGTTCCAGAACCTGCAAATTTTTGTTTACTATTACCACAAGTGCGTCGGCGTTTCTATTGGGATAATAATTTTGGCTGCCACTAATACATTTTTTTTTATTTGGTTCTGAAAAACAGATAATATCGCATTTGTTTGTCGCCGCTACCGCTGCAGCTGTGTCGTGTACAACAGTGCTTCTATTTGCATTGATTTGTAGCACCCGCATTCTGTTTCTCAAAGTAAGGAAGTGACTAAGTTTGGAGTTAGACGAATAGACTAAACTGAAGGCGTACCCAGCCCAGTGGGTCGAACTGTGCTGGACAGTCTCCTGTTCTTATTGTATTTCGTTTTCCTCGCCTGTGATATTGCTTGTTTAAACGCTGTACATTGACCTGTGCCCATTTTATGATTCTGGTTGCAGAGGAGACATTTAGGGGACTCTTTGCATTCTTTTGCGAAGTGTCCCTCTTTTCCGCAGTTCGCGCAATGTTTACTTCGATCTGGTCCCGTGCATTCATAGGATTTGTGTTCAAAAGCCCAACATCGATGACATCTGGTAACTTCTATCTTCTCTTTCACACTACATCTAGTTACTCCAATCTGTAAGATTTTATTTTTTAGCAATTCTTTTCCTATCTCTCTATCAATCACCAAGGTGGCAGCCATTGTGTTCCGTGTGTTCGGTCTTAAAGAGCTGATCCTGTAGTGTTCTCCCTCTATCATATCTGTAGTTCTACCAGTTGCCTTTAGAGCCTCTATAATCTCCTCTTTTGAGGTCAGGTGATGCATACCTCTAATATGAGCAACCACTTTTTCGTAATTGGTGTTTCCTATTTTTATTTTTGTTGTATTAATGGTTTGAATAATAGAGTTTTTCAAAGTGTTTACTACTTCTTCGTTTTTGTCTGTGACTATTAGGAGACCGCCCCCTTTTGCTTTGTGAACATTTCTTATGATTTGAGCCTCCTTTTTATTTTTGAGTCCGTCCTTTAGTTTTTTAACCATTTCCTCATATGCCAAGTCGTCCTTTTTAACTATTATGGCCGTCGTGTCACTTTGCCATGTTTTATTCCCTGTTCCTTTTTTTCGGATAGCAAGGTCACTTTCAGTATTTGTATAAATTTTAACTGAGGATGAAGAGCCGTGGTATATTGTCTCTACCATATTCCTAAGTCTCCATATATCAATGTTTTCAATTTTATGTAGGGCTATTCTTTCGTTATCCTTAGTCTCTTCCTTAAGTTTAAGAAGCATATTCCAAAGTTCTTCCTCGTTGTTTCCTCTATTTATTTTTATTATTTTTTGTGAGGTGGTTTCCTTTTTTGTTTTTGTGGTTGTGGTGGTGGTTTGCTTAAGCACCTCAAAGTCTTCGTTCATTTCCGCAATTTCTGGGTATCTTTCCTTGAAAAGAGATTGGATGCTTTTCGTCATTTTCCTGTCATTTGGATCTGTAAATACTACTTTAACTATAAGGGAGTTTGTTTTTAGGAGATTTCCTACTTGGATCTCACTATTTTTGAAAACTTCATCATTCCAGCTTGCCTGCGCGGCTTTCTTCCATTCCTCAAATGAGCGAATATTTTCAGGATTTATTGGTTCTGATTGACTCGGCTTTGGGCTCAGAGTTGCTTGTGTGCCGGCGTCAACTAAGTCCGGCTTAGCCCGCGCTAGCGCACTTGAAACTTCTTCTATATCCACTGATCCTATCATCCTTCCAATTTTTTCGACACTATCTTTTATGTCCCTTCTCGTGTTCTGGTTGGCTTTGACCAAGTTAGTAAGAGTTATGACCTCTGCCTTTAGTCTTGTAAGGACGTTGGTCACTTGAGTACTCATTTTACTAGGTTTCTTAGGTGTTCCTTCCCTTTTTTGTTTTGCAGGGTTTTCATTTGTTCCCGCGCCGAAATTATAGCTCTCTTCAACATTTGTGGTCTGTGGGCGTTCTTTGTTTGGCAGACCAGGGGGAGATCTAGTGATACTACAAATTCCATCAGCAAAAGATCTTCGTATTCAAACGGTCGAGTGTCCCCCCCAGAATCCGTGGGACAGCCCTCCAAAGAGGGGTGGGATTCCCCGCCTGTCGGCGGGCCTGTGGTGGGTTCCGCACTGCCGGAACCCACCTGGGGTAGTATAGATTTTGTTTTGTCTTCCATTTTTAACGATTTGGCATTTTATACCTACTGTCAGGTCTGGTGCTTTTTTTTCTTTTTTTTTTTTTTTTTTTTTTTTTTTTTTTTTTTTTTTGGGTGTGATTGTGGAATTGTGGATAGAATGGGAACCCCCTACCCCTTGAAAACCTAATAGCGTCGGGGGGGAGAAAGAACACCTCTCCCAGGGAAGGGGAAAAGGAGGGGGAAAAAAGGAGAAAAAATAAAAGGTAAGTAGGGATAAGTTAAGGTAAGTCGGTTTAGGAAACGTTTAGTAAAACGTCTGAGCTGTCCTTTGCAGCCAAAACATGAGTCCTCACTCCAAAATGGTCTCGAGATCCCATGATTGGCTGAGCCCCCTCCACCAGCGTCACGGTCCCGCAGCTCCTCGAGGGAGAACCCAACCCAACCCAACCCAACCCAACCCAACCCTTTTTTTTTTTTTTTTTTTTTTACGAGGTTTAGGAAATCTGTGAACAGACCCCCCAGGCATTGATATTCTGGCGCCTGGGGGAGTGTGGGGATGGGAGCGACGTCGTCCCCGACCCACTAAAACCCTTTCCTCTTGCAGCCTTCTAGGAAGAAAGAATGATTTTCAGGAACCGTCTTGGTGTAGACTTAGCATCTGAAAGTCATTCGGCTGGTCAGGTCTATTAGTTTAAATGTAATTCGAATTGTGCCTTTTCTTTCATGATTGTGGTGAGGAAGTTTTCGATTATTTTCCATTTAGTTTTGGAAGAGAGCATTTTATCCATTAGGTTTGTTGAATTTATTGCCCCTACTTCATTGCATAGAGCGTCTCTGGGTTCCTCCCATTTGGTGCACCAAAATATCGTATGTTCCGCATCATCGTCTCTATCACAAAAGAAGCATTGTGCATTCTTCTTCTTTTTTATTTCATGCAAATACTTTCCGAAGGTTCCGTGTCCTGTAAAGCATTGGGTGAGATAATAGTTAACTTGTCCCCATTTTCTCTCCGTCCATCTTTTAATGTCTCCAATAAGGGTTCTAGTCCTTCGACCTTTGTTTGTAGTATTCCACTCTTCTTGCCACATTCTTAGGGTGCTTTCCCTTTCTGCCATTTTCTCTGCATTGGATGTTTTTCTGCCATATTGGAACAGTCTATATCGTTCATTAGCTAGAAGGTGGATAGGAGGTCTTCCTGCCAGGAATAGGATTGCATCTGTCGAAACCGTACAGTAAGCGCTACATATTTTTATTGCCATAGGCCTTTGCGTTGATTTTAAACGTTGCAATAGTGATTGGTGCGTTAACGCCTCATGCCATATTGGGGCTCCGTAGAGTGTTATCGATTGCACCGTCATCGCAAGTATCTGTCTTTTTTTAGCGGTAGGGCCTCCAATATTTGGTAAGATTGCATTTAAAGCTTTAATGACCTTCCTAGCCTTGTCGCATGTCCCCGCAATATGTTTTCCAAACTGTAATCTGCGGTCCAATATTATTCCCAGGTATTTGACAGTTGATTTCGGGATGATGTTTGCTCCACCTATTGTAAAGGTTATATTCTTTTGCCATTTGTATCCTAGAAGGATTGCTTCCGTCTTTTCTGGGGCTATTTCTAATTTATTTTGTTTTATCCATAGTTCTATATTATGTAGAACTTCGTCGGTCTTCCAAATAAGTTCGTTGTGGTTTTTGGAAGATACTAGCACCGCCAGATCGTCAGCATAGCATTTTAGATGGACATTTTCAGGCGTTTCAATCGCTATTACTCCATCATATAAGATGTTCCATAATATGGGCCTAAGACAGAGCCTTGTGGGACCCCACCTCCGATTTTCTCCTCCAGGTTTTTATCGACGATCACTGTTCTGTCATTGAGGTAAGAAGATATGATTTTTATAAGATAGGGGCTGATTCTTGTTTCTTGGATACTTTTTAGGATTGTCGGCCAGCAGGCAGTATTAAATGCGTTTTTAATGTCAACTAGGACTAGTGCGTGATATGTATCCATATTATGCGTAACAATTGTACGAATTTTTTCTACTGCGTGTATAGTTGATTTACCCTTAATAAAGCCATATTGCGAATTGTTGAAGCCTCCATTTTCTTCTAGTTCTGTTACAAGGCGGGCTTTAATTAGGTTTTCCATTATTTTTGCAACCGAGTTTATTAGGCATATAGGTCTGTATTTTGTTTCTTCTGTTATGATTTTCATTGGTTTTTCTATAAGAATTAGTTTGGCCTGCTTCCATTCCATCGGGAAATTGCCGCTACATATAATTTTGTTAAAGAGTCTCGTGTAGTAACCAGTGTTTTCTTTTACCAGGTGTTTCATTATTTCTGGTGATATTCCATCTGGTCTTTTTGGGTTTTAGGTTAACTGTAGCATTTATGACTTCATCGTTGCTAAAGTTATCACAGGGGTCGTTATCATAGTTCATCTAGGTTTCTGCTTGAATTTGTCTTTTCGTTTCTGGGAGCATAAAGAGTTCTTTAAATATGGTAGATTTTTCGTCTACGGTTAAGGCTGTTTGCGGGGCTCGCCGTCTGAGCTGCGATGTGACAATTTTATATGCTTGGCCGTAAATATCATTTTCTAGTTCGCCGCAAAGATTTTTCCACGTACTTTTCTTTGCTTTATTTATTGTCTTCAAAAAGGACCTAAGTCCTTTTTGGATTCCTTGTATGCTATTTTTTGGATTTCCCGTTCTTCTGTTGCCCTAGCACTTTGGTATAATCTTCTTTTCTGCTTTGTTGTGAGGATTTTTTCTTCCACGTTGTCGTTATACCAGTACGGCATTTCGTAATTTTCGTTGCACCTTATTCTTGGGGTAGTTCTTTTGAAGGCCGTTTTAATGATTTGGCTATATTTTCGCACGTCTATCGAATATCTGTTTTTTTTCAGCTCCTTTTTAAATTCATCGTTCATGTTTTTCAGGTTTGTGTATCCATTTTTGTACTTTATGAGTGTAGGTTTGGATGCTTCGTTTTCTATTTCAATTGTAATGTATACGTGGTCACTAAGAGTTGGTTCGTCTAGGATGTTCCATTTGAGTTTATTTGTATGTGTTTTGGCGCACGTAAGTGTGAGGTCGATATAAGAGCCTCCGTTCCATCTAACTAGTGTTGGTAGGGTTCCGTTATTTAAAACGTGTAATTCCAGGCCTATTATCCATTGTAGCAATGCTTCTCCTCTTTTGTCAGTGACAGTACCTCCCCAGTAACTATTTTTTGCATTAAAATCCCCTGTTATTATAGTTTTTTTTATGTCTTATATTTTTTCTTATTTCTAGTTCTAACTCCAGCAAATGTTCATTAAATATCGTGAACGAGCAGTTAGGCCCAATATATACACTAAATAACATATACTCAGCGGTTTCGACACTTACAAAACATCTACCCATTTTGTATTTTATCACAGAATATTTCTGGCTAACATTTATTATTGCTACAGTGATGTTCTCATTGTGATAGATAAGCCTCTTTTCTTGGCATTTTCTGTGTGGTTCACTTACGACAATGAAATCACATTTTTCTTTAGCGGCTTGTAGGATTGCCATATCATGTGCTGCTAGACTATTGTTGGTATTTATTTGTAAAATTTTCAAAGTCATGATGTCGTTACGCAAGTACAGGTTATTACAGTCCATTTTCCGCAACCGATTGTTGTCTAGTCCTCTTCCTATTTTGTCTTTGTATGGCAAGGGCAGCCTTGTAAGATGCGCACTTTCCAGTTCCAGCCCTGTGACCAGGCACCATACATAAGGGGCATGATGGCTCTCTCTGGCAACTGTTAGCCATGTGATCTGTTGCTCCACACTTAAAACATAAGTTGGATCTATTAATTCCACTACAGTCCTCGGTTACATGGTCATACGCCCAACATCTTCTACATTTTGCGATTGTTAATCGTTCCTCCATGGAGCAATTGACTATGCCTATCCTTATCCTTTCCTGTTGCATAAGTTTGTTTGCATTTTCTTCATTTAGAGACAGCGAAATCGCAGTGCCTTTCGCACTTGGTCTAAATTCTCCCAGTTTGAATTCACCTTCATTTAATTTCCCTAGCTTTCCTTCTAATGCTTCAATTACCTCAGTTTTAGTTGTAGTTTCCTCCATGCCCTTTATATGTATTGTCTGAGGTAGATCTGATGTAAGGCCTCTAGTGGATATCTGAGTATTTAGTATATTATCTTTAATGTTTTTTTGTAAGGCTCGAGCTTCTGCTGGTTTTTTGTTTGTAACAATTAGGACTGCTCCATCTCTTGTTTGTCTAACGGTTCTAATAATGTCGCATATTTTTGGGTCTTTGATGGTATTTTTAATTTCTAATAAGGTCTCCTTATACCCCTGTCCTTTTTTATTCACTATTAGAGCTAGGGTGTTTTCGTTCTTATTTCTTTGCTGGTTTTCTTCCAATCTTCCGCTGCGCATAATAATCTTTTGTGATGTGGTGTAGATGATCACTTTGGTTTGTGTGCCATGGAATATTGCCTCCGTTAATTTTTGCAGTTCGGGGATACTCATCGCTTTAATATGATGCAATGCTATATATTTTGAGCCTTGGTAATCATTTTTTACCTTTTGTAAGTTTGACCACAGCTTATAACTTTCGTCGTTAAGTTTTATTTTCACTACCTCGTGCTCTTCAGTTTTTGTATCTCCAGAGTTTGTCTTATATCTTGTAGTCCTATGTAAGGAGCTGTATTCGTCATTCAATTCTGCCAGCTCAGGGTATTTCAATCGGTATATTTTTTGGATGCTTTGCATCATCTCTGGGTCTTCTGGTTCGACTAGAACAACCTTAACTGATGATTCTTTGCATAACGAAGGGTCTCCAACTTTTATGCACGTATTGGTAAATACTTTACTTGACCACTACTTGTTCGCTATTTCTTGAAAGCTTTCATATGTCATTTCGGGATCTATGTTTTCCAGAGTCTTTGTTCATGTCTCTTTCCTTGATGCGCAATTCTCGCATTTATTATCTTCGGTTTTACTTTTTTTTTCTGCCTCTAAGAGTCCTTGTAAAATTTCTATTTCTTTTTGATACCCTTCCTCTTTTTCCTGAGCAATCAATTTTTCCATTTTGTGTTCTTGTATAACTTGATTTAGAAGAGATTTCATGTGTCCAAAGATTTCTTTAATCTCTCTATGCACGTTCCTATTCTCTGTAATAAATTTGCCCATTTCTACCATCTTAGAATTTAGGGCGTTGAGTTGAGGTGTGATTTCTATAGCTTTTATTCGTTCTACTAGTGGCGGGCTGCTGGTGCATGCTTTTCTTTTTTTGTTCGGGTTTACGTCTTCATTCGGTGTCTGTATTGTGGTGTGAGGCTTTTCCATCTTTCGATCTTCTTTTAACTTTGGCGGAGTTCTTGCTAAAGAACTTCTTCTTTCAAAAGGATCATGTCCTGTCTGTTTTGTTCCAGTAATCATCCACGTCCCAGCCTGGTTCCCTGCTGGAGACGATAAACAGTCGCTGGCTGGCGGTCGAGCGGGACCTGTTTGCTCACCCACAACATCAACCGGTACTGGGGTATCCCTCCCCTGCACCGTAAACTCATTTTCTCTTTTTGTTCTATCCATGTTTGCGTTTGCCGTTTTTTTTTTTTTTTTTTTTTTTTCAGGTGAGGAAGTGGGAAGAAAAGGAGCCTCCTACCCCTCGTTACCTAATAGCGTCGGAGGGGAGAAGTGGTTGTTGCCAGGCAGCGAAACCTTGGGATAAGGATAGCGTTTAAAGGGGTAAGTAGGCAAGAATTAAGGATAACATTTTTTAGGAGGCGCTTCGTAGCGCCTGAGCCGTCCTTAGCAAACAGACGTCCAGCTCCACGCATCTTCTGCTCAAAGCTAGACGGCTGTCTGGGCTCCCTCCACCAACGACAAGGTTCAGCGGCTATACGAGGGGGAACCCAACCCAACCCTTTTTTTTTTTTTTTTTTTTTTTTTTTAGAGGTTTAAGAAATCTGCGAGCAGACTCCCCAGGCTTTGGTGTTCACGCGCCTGGGGGAGTGTGGGGATGGGGGGAACAAATCTTGGTGTGCCCCGACCCACTAAAACCCTTTCCTCTCTGCGGGGCTCCTCCATCTGCCTTAGATGGGTCTACCGGCTGAAAACCGCCCCTCTACTTGCCTCCTCAACGGAACGGAAACACCAAGTAGGTTCACGTCGTTTCCGCTGGTGTGCTGTCTACCCTTTAATCAGAGTCCATTGTGGCCACTTCCTGGGCGTATATCCTTTCCTCCTCCTCTTTTTGTTTCATGACTGTCTTTATAAATTCATGGATAACTTTCCATTTCTCTTTACAAGATATCATTAAAGTTATCATGTTCCCTACATCGATCTCAGTTCCAAGAGTGACCGTAAGTATTTGTCTTTGCCGTTCCCACCGTTCGCAAAAGAAAATTGTATGCTCTGGATCGTCCGTATTTCCACAATAGATGCAGTCTGCATTTGGAGTCTTTCTAATTCTGTGAGTGTAAATTCGGAATGACCCGTGTCCCGATAGTACTTGCGTAATATAGTATTCTAATACCCGGTGCTTACACTCAATCCAGGGTTGCAACTCTGGAATCAGCCTTCTGGTCCATCGACCTCTGCTGTCATCCATATCCCAGCTTTGCTGCCATCTATTTATTGTGTTGTCCCTGCTCGTTTTCCTGGCGTTTCTGTCCACTACTGCCGTTTGTTCAAGTTGCATACGTTTCTCAACCATCTCCTCGATCGGAGGGATGCCAGTGATCACCTGTATGGCCCTAGTGGAAATGGTTCTGTAGCCACTTGCTACCCTTAACAGAGCTTTCCTTTGTGTTCCTCCCAGCATGTTCCTGTATTTTTTCAGGCCTAAAATATGTCCCCATGTCGTACAGGCGTACAGAATTGTAGACTCTGTGACCAAGTAAAGCAGTCTTCGTTTCAGATAACTTGGCCCCCGTATATTTGGCATGATTTTGGCCAACTCGCAGGTTTTTAAGTTGGCTTTATTGCTGACCATTGTAACGTGTGGTCTGAAATTGAAGTTAGCGCCAATCCTGACACCCAGGTAGTTTAAAAATGGCTTCGGAGTCACTACTGCCGAACCAACCACAAATTGAACGTTATCCCTATTCCTTTTGCCATTCAAAATAACAACGTCTGTTTTTTCAGGAGCAAGCTGTAATTCATGCCGGTTCATCCACCCGATTACTTTCCCGATTGCCTCGTTACTTTCTTCTAGTAGTTCTGCTTTTGACCTCGCACTAATGAGTAGCGCCAGGTCATCCGCAAAAGCAACCGACTTAATACGTGGTCCCAGATCAATACGAAGAACGGCGTCATAGAGCAGATTCCACAAAATGGGGCCGATGACGGACCCCTGGGGTATGCCAGCTGTCACCTTCTTGCTATCTTTTCCGTTGAATTCCAGTTCTCGTGTGGACAGATAACTTTGCATAAGATTTATGAGGTACGGTGATATGCTTCTTTCACAGAGCTCTGAAATTATCAGATTCCAGGAGGCGCTATTGAATGCATTCCGTACGTCAAAAGCAACCAGCACACTCCATCTGTCTCCATTGACACCGTCCTGGCCGTACTTTGTTGCATTTGCATACTCTAGGACCTTATTAATGGCCTGAGGTGTTGACCGTCCCTTTCTAAAACCAAACTGGTTCTCCGCTAAGTCAGCATTACCTTTCAGTTCAGCCTCCAATCGTGCTTTTACCAGGTGTCGTAGAGTTTTCCAACTGAATTTACCAGACATAGGGGGCGGTATGAATTAGGTTGGCCTACTTCTTTTCCTGGTTTCAGCAAAAGAACCAACCTGGCCCTCTTCCAGGACTTGGGAAAAACTTGAGCTGCAATCAAATTATTCAGCGGCTTTAACAGGATCTGAGGGGCCAGTTTTACTATCTCCACAAGTACTTCTGAAGGTATCCCGTCTGGTCCGGGTGCTTTATTTTTCTTTAATTTGCTAGCCGCCTGCTCAATTTTCTCTAAACTAAAGGGAATGGGAGTCTGGCCTGCCAGTTTTCTATGAGAATAGACCTTATCCGGAAAAATTGCATTTGCTATTTCCGCCACTTTGTCTTTTGTCAGCTTTGCAGGACTTGATATTCCCTTAAAGCTTTTTGATGTCACCTGATAAGCTTGGCACCAAATATCGTCCTCTAGCTCGTCGCACAGGTCCTCCCACATCCTTCTCTTTTGCCTTCTGATTTCATCCCTGAGAGACTTTTTAGCCCCTTTATATATCTCCGAAAGGAGTTCTCGCTGTTCTTCGGGCGATCCAGTTCGATACGCTCTCTGTTTTGCTCTCCTGGCTCTTATGAATTTCTCCCTTAAAGTCTCGATCCTGTCACTCCACCAGTATGGGACATCTCGTCTATTTGGGCCCAACGGTTGGGTCGAGGCATGAGTGTAGGCCTCTTTGAGGATGTTTCCCAGGTTATCTTCATCCTCAGGTAAATCCCTAGCTGCCAGATCTTCCGCCTCTTCCTCTTGTGCGACTTTTTCTGCCATGTCGTGGGCTCTAGCCAATCTGTCAGCATTTATTTGGAGGATTCTCATCAGGTAAGTATTATACCACGTAAGTAAGTAAATTATATATAAATACAGGCAAAAAATAAATAAGGGAAATTTTGCAGTAGTACAAGCTTTGTAAAGATAAAATATAAAAGATGTAAAATAAACAAAAAATTCGTATATAGGCCTAACTATTATCACAGATCAATTCCTTATCACAGTGGTTTGATTTCACCATGAATATCACAGCTTATCTTTGGCATAACTTGTTTGTAGCGTTCTTTTGCTCTATTTAAAGAGTTTCGGAAGAAAGGACATCCCCCAGTTCCTGCCTTGTGCCCCTTTTTTTGACATATCGGGCAACCCGTCTCATTTTTGCAATCCCTTGCCATATGCCCTTGCTCTTCACAGTTTAGGCACATTTTTGACCTGTCTGGATCAGTGCACGCTTGTCCAGTATGGTCATAGGACCAACACCTTCCACACCTGCTCATTTTTATCCTTCTTTCCAGGATACATCTGACCAGTCCAATTTTTATTGGTCCTCGCGCTAGGAGGGCTTCCGCGTCTTCCTTTCTGAGGGTCACTGTCACTGTTTGCGTATTGTCTGTTGAGGGTCTTAATTCGCTTAGCTTAATAACCTTGTCCCAATTTCCCAGCTCTTGCTTGAGTGAGGTTTTGACTTCCTCTATATCTGTCAGTGCATCTATACCTCTTATATGGAGTGACTCATTTTCTGCCCCTCTATTCATTTTCCAAACCCTATTTCCTTCCTTACTAGTTTCTTGCAAAGCATTTTGAATGGTTTGGAACGCATTTGGGTCTTTGTCCATGGTGATTAGCAGTTTCCCGTTCCGAGTGCTGCGAATACCCTGTATGCATTTAGCTTGGTCCTGGTTCCTTAATATGTCTTTTACACTCTTCAGGCATTTACACTCTTCAGGCATTCCTGGTACGATTTATCATTGTTTTCTACAATAAGTGCATATGTGTTTCGTTCTTTATATATGTTATTTTTCTCCATGTCACAGAAGACGTATTCAGTCATTTTCCTTAGAGTTACTATATTTATTTTTTCCAACTGATGCAGGATAAGAATGTCTTCCTTTATTTCACTTTTTAGTATTAGTAATTTTTCATACAAGTCCTTCTCGCATTCTTTATAGGTCAATTTGACTATTTTTCTTTTGACTGTCAAATCAGCTCTAGCTGATCTTATTGTTCAGTGCTGCTCCAGCACACCAAACTCATCGCTGATATCCATCAACTCTGGATATTTATTTCTATACAGACGATGTATATCTCTTTCCATCCTACTATCGCTTTGTCCAACTATAAGCACTCTTGGACCCTCCTCCTCGTTTTCCACAGGGTTCCCGATTTTAAGTTGGGTTCTTTTGTACGCCTGTTCATCCCATTTCCTGGTCTTTAGTTTTTCATAGTGTTCATATGAATCACATTTTGTGACTATATGCACCATTCCTTCTTCGTCGGTTTGAGTGCTGATTTCCCGCTTTTCTTTGTTTTCTTTTACTTGTGTGCTATTTTCAATTTTTGGTATGAATTTATTTTTTTCTAACCAATCATGTATTGGTTTTTGTCTAATTGTCTTTATTTGTCTTTTCAGTTTCCCACAAATGTCTTTTATTTCGCGCTTTGTGTTTTGTTCAATGTTTTTTTCTAAATCTGAGCTCAGTTTCGCTATCATATCGATTGTTTCCATAAGCGAAACTGCTGCTGGACTTAACTTCTTATCTTCAGCCTCTATTATCTCAGTCATCACGATTTCTTCTTGTTTCCTCGGTGTCACTTCTCGTTTCCTTTTTGCCACATGCGTGATATCATCCTTCTGGATATCTCCTTCCTCACTGTCGCAATGTCTTGGTGGCGATCTATGTATAGAATCCCTTCTCTTGAAGGGATCCACCACAGAGTCCCAGGTGGTAAAAAGTGTTGTTTTTTCGCCACTTACTGATTTGGTTCTTCTTTTATCATTAGAATTTTTTTCAGTTTCCATAATAGTTCCCACGAGTCGGATCGAAATATAGTTCCCACGAGGCAGTGCGCCCATACCTCGCTGGGGCGTCTTGTTTTCCAGTGGGGTTGCGCCTGGTGCCCCAAAGGGGTTACTGGCTTGCGACGCAGCTCTGTGCCCTGCGCCATGCACTCCTCAGCGCCAGCTGTCCTCAACCTTAAGTTGGCATGTCTTAAATATATGTTACCGATTTTTTTTTTATTTATTTATTTTTTTTTTATTTATTTATTTATTTTTTTTTAATTTTTTTTTTTATTTATTTATTTTTTTTTTATTTATTTATTTATTTTTTTTTAATTTTTTTTTTTTTTTAAATTTTTTTTTTAGGTCAGGATAGGACACGAAAAGAAACCTCCTAGCCCTCGCAAACCTAATAGCATCGGAGGGGATCGGACACACCACTCCCAGGGAGCGGCGGGAGTCAGGAATTTGATTTTAAGAGGTAAGTGGAGTCATAAGGTAAGATAAGTAGGAAGCGTTTACAGGAAACGCCTGAGCTGTCCTTAGCAAACAGACATCCAACATCGGTCGTATTAATGCTCAAGATTGGATGGCTGTCTGAGCCCCCTCCACCAATCGACAAGGTCCAGCAGCTCCTTGAGGGGGAACCCGACCCAACCCAACCCAACCCAACCCAACCCTTTTTTTAAGAGGTTTAGGAAATCTGTATGCAGACCCCCTAAGCATTGTTGTTGTTGCGCCTAGGGGAGTGTAGGGTTGGAACTTGCCAAAACTAAGTTTGTTCCCGGCCCACTAAAACCCTTTCGTCTTTGCTTCTCTACCACATATACCCGGACCCGCTCAGTGGTGCATCTCCTCTAGGTATGTGACGTTTTTTCCGTTTTTCTTGTTTTTTTTTTTTTTTAATTTTTATTTTATGCTATTTCATCCTGGTACTTTTGTGACATTATCTTTTTAACAAAATCATTGATTGCATCTGCGTTTATCTGAGATTCCACAAATTTCTCCATGAAATTTTCTACCGTTAGACTCGTTCCTAACCTTATATTAACTTCCTATCTTTGTCTCTCCCATCTTGAACACTGGAGTAGAGTGTGTTCTGGGGTGTCAGTTTCTTCCTCGCAGTAAGGACATACGGGTGACTCCCTTTTCTTAATTTCGTAGAGGTATTCTCCGAAACTCCCATGACCGCTGAGCATCTGTGTTAAATGGAAATTTGGTTCCCAAATTTCCGGTAGATCCATCTTTTTAAATCAGGAATGAGTTTATGGGTCCATCTTCCATGTTCAGAATGATCCCATTCTGTCTGCCACAGTTCGAGGGTTTTTTCTCTCTCCCTTTTCCTTCTGTCATTGATGGCCATTCCAGCAAGGAAAAGTTTTTTTCTTTCTCTAGCCAAGAGGTGAAACGGCACCAGACCTGCAATAACGAGTGCGCTTTCTGTCGATATTGTGCGGTATGCCGAGCAGACTCTGAGTGCGATTATTCTTTGTGTGCTTTGTAAAAGTTTTTTGTTCGAGTCTAAAATTGATGCATCACTCCATATCGGTGCTCCATACATCACTACGTTCTCGCAGGCATATGCCATAACTCTTCTTTTTGCTGCTCTAGGGCCACCTACGTTGGGTAAGAGTGCACTTAGTGCTTTGGTGATACGCTGAGCTTTTAAACACGTTTGCCTTATATGTCGACTCATTGAGAGTCCTCTATCTATATGAAAGCCCAGATACTTTACTGTCGTTTTTGGTACTATTACAGAATTTCCAAACTCAAAACAAACATCTCTGACCTTCCATTTAAAGCTAAGAAGTATCGCCTCCGTTTTGTCTATAGCTATTTCCAATTGGTGTTGTCGCATTCATTTTAAAATCTCTCTTAAGGTTATGTTGACAGTTTGGATCATGTCCTTTTTTGTTTTGTGCGTAGCTATGATTGCCAGGTCGTCGGCATAACATATGAGCTGTACACCATTTGGAACCGGTAGATCCATTACACTGTTATACAAGATATTCCATAAAATTGGTCCCAATATGGACCCTTGTGGGACACCTCCGAAAAACTCTTTTTCTCGATCTTTTTCTACTATTATTGTTCTATTACTAAGGTAGCTTCGTAGCAAATCAATTAAATATGCGCTTATGTTCCAAGTTTTTAGTTTTTTCATTATTATCTCCCACGACGCACAGTTGAATGCATTTTTAATGTCCACCAGTATAAGGGCGTTATGTGTTCCTGGCTGCCTTCGTGCTATGTCTGTTATCCTGGCGATTGCATGTGTGGTTGATCTCCCCTTAATAAATCCATACTGATTATTATGTAGTCCATCTTGTTTTTCATTAATTTCAATTTCCAGTCGGTTTTTTATTATTTTCTCAAAAATTTTTCCAATGGTATCTAGGAGACATATCGGAAGGAATTTTGGTGGATCCATTTTATTTTTCTTGGGTTTATCTATTAACACTAGTTTGGCTCGTTTCCATTCTTCAGGAAAGCTCTGCTGTTGCAAAAAGCGGTTAAAAAATTGGGTGAAATAGCAGATGTTATCCATAATAACAGATTTAATGATTTCAGGTGGAAGATTATCAGGCCCTGGAGCCTTTTTTAGTTTTATTTTATTACAAGCATCTACTAGTTCCTCGGCTTGTAAGATGTCGCAGCTATTTATGACGGTTGGTATTGTTTCTTCAGGGGACCACGTCTGCCTTTCATGAACAAATAGAGTTTCGAATTGGTTCATCTTCTCTTCGGTTGTCAAGGATATTCTGGGAGGCATCTTTTTTAGCTGAGCACATATAATACGGTATCCTTCGCCGAATATGTTTTCTTGCAATTTATCACATAGGCTTTGCCAGGATTTTTCTTTTGCTCGTTTTATATCTAGTGTTAGATCTTTTTTAGCTACCTTGTACTCGGATCTATATTGCTCTCGTCGATTTGGGTCATTTGTAATTCGCTGGAATATTCTCCTTTTATGTTTAACTAATGCAATTTTTTCTTGTATACATATATCCCACCAGTATGGCATTTGATAATCTTCATTACATTTGACCATTGGGGTACTTTTATGATATGCTTGACGTATTGTTTTTGTCATTGTATTGGCAGTTTTAATTAATGAAATATCTTGAATAGTTTTTTTAAATTCTTCCTTAAGTCTTTGGATGTTTGTATCCCCATATGTTTTTCTGCATTTCTTGATACCCTGGTATGTGTCTATTTCCGTTAGAATAAATTTATGCTCCGTAATATCAGGATTCTCCAAGACCTTCCACTTAGTGTTGGATTTAACTACTTTGTCGCATCCAATTGAAAGATCTATGTAGGAAGATCCAGTTGCCCTCACGAGCGTTGGGGATTCGCCGTCATTAAGGATGTTCAGTTGGTTCATCTCACACCACTCTCAGACTTCAGTGCCTCTTCTAGTTGTTTCAGTTCCTCCCCATACCGCGTGTTTAGCGTTCAGATCTCCTGTGATCAGCAGCCGTATACTCTCACGAGATGTGTTCGTTTCTGTCACTAGATCTTGTAGCTCTTTTATATGTTCCTTAAATGATTCAATATCTATATTGGGACTTATGTATGTGGAAACTATTAGGATATTCTGATGTCGGATACTTACGAAGCATTTTCCAGACTTTTGCTCAACTGAGAGGTTTGGGTTGACGTTAATTATCAGAGCGTCATTTGATTCCCCAACGTAATTGTTTCTGCCACCAATAGCGCATATTCTTCTGTTTGGTTCCGTTATGCATTACATATACGTTATGCATACAATGACATCACATTTTTTAGTTGCGGCTACTGCTTTGGCCATATCGTGAACCGGGATACTTCTATTTGCATTTATTTGAAGTATTTTCATTTTAAGACTACGGGATAAAAGGTGAAATATAAATATAAAATCAAAATTAAAAATGAAGATATATTACAAGGACTACCGTAAATCATTACTTATCTCCATATTTCTTTTACCTCTCCTAGCGGCCGAGATTGCCCGTTTAAAGGCGATGCAAAGGCCTGAGCCCATTTTGTGTTCTTTGTTACACAGCATGCATCTAGCAGACTGGTTGCATTCTTTTGAATAGAAGCCTTCTTTTTCAACCCAACCCAACCCAACCCTTTTTTTTTTTTTTTTTTTTTTTTTATAGAGGTTTAGGAAATCTGTATGCAGACCCCCCCAGGCATTGATGTTCGGGCGCTTGGGGGAGTGTGGGGATGGGGAAGCCGATCCTGGCGTGGCCCCGACCCACTAAAACCCTTTCCTCTTTCTTTCCCGGTTCCCATTTGGGACTGCGTTCAGCATTACTTCAAATGGGGGGAGGTCCTGTTTCTATTCTAGAGTCCTCTCGTCTTTGCTCTTTATTTCCATTATTTCATGTATCATCTGAGTAATCATTGACCATTTTTCAGGGGTTTTGAGCATTTCTGCAACTAGACTTTCAGGGGCTAGACTAGATTCTATATCGCGGTAACAACTATTTCTTTGATCGGTCCATCTTGGGCAGTAGAAAATGGTATGCTCCGGTGTATCGTTTTCCCCGCAGTAGAAGCATTCGTCGTCGTCCGTCTTTCCAATAGAACGTGTGAAGTCTCTAAAGCTGCCATGTACGGTCATGACCTGCGTCAGGTAGTAATCTACGTTGCCATGTTTACGGTTTATCCAAGGGTCGATATGGGGAATCAGCTTTTTTGTCCATCTGCAATTTTCATTGTTGTTTTCATCTCATCGGTTTTGCCAGGTTTGGAGAGTTCTTGCTCTGGCTTCTTTACGCACTTGCTTTTTTTGATCATCGCTCACAGAGTAGATGTCTTTTCTTTCCTGTATTAGTAGGTCTATAGGTATCTGGTCAGCGATTATCAGAATTGCGTCTGTAGGGGCAGTTCTGTATGAGCTACAGATTCGCAGAGCTGATTGTCTTTGTACAGCCTTAAGGGTTTTCATGTTTTTCTTCATCTTTAAAGCTTTAAAGCTTGCTGAGTACGCGGGTGCTGCGTATAGAATTATAGAGTTAGAGACGGATGCTAGAATTTTCCTCTTGCTTACTTGTGGGCCTCCGATGTTGGGCATCAGTCTGTTCAGCGTCATAGTTGTTCGGCCGGCTTTGCCTGCTGTTTTTTCTATGTGTGTTGTGAACGTAATTTTCCTATCGATCCAAACGCCTAGATATTTGATAGCTTCTCTCGGAGTAATTTCCCTGTCTAGGATTTTTAGAGTGCCTTGTATCGGGCGTTTCTTTCTAGAGACTAGAAGTGTCTCTGTCTTCTCAGTCGCTAATGTCAGGCAGTTGTTTCTAAGCCATTCGGTGATGTCGAACATAGAGGTATCCAATTTAGCTTGTATTTCTTCCATGTCGTGTCCCGCTACTATCATAGCTATGTCATCCGCATATCCTATTACGGTAACTCCTACAGGCAGAGGCAGTTTTAGTAGCCCATCGTATAATACGTTCCAGAGAGTAGGCCCTAATACGGAGCCCTGTGGAACGCCGCAGGATATATACATTTCCGATATTTGGTTTTCCGTCTCCATTATGATTTTTCGGTTTGTAAAGTAGCTTTTTATTATTTTTATCAGGTAGGGATCAAGTTTCCTTTTTTCTAACTCTCTTACAATTTTCATCCAGGGTGCCGAATTGAAAGCGTTTTTTATGTCAAGCGTTATCAAGGCCGCTATTTTCCGGTGTCTGTGGCTTTTTTTCTATATGTTTTTGTTAAGATGTTCGTTACCTCTATAATTGCATCTGTCGTGGATCTGGCTGCTCTGAAGCCGTATTGTCGTTCTGATAATGTTTCTTTTAAGTTGAGATTCTGATATATTCTTTCGAGAATTAGGTGTTCTAGGAGCTTGCCGCACGTGTTCAGCAGGCAAATTGGCCTGTATTTAGGATCTTCGCATTTGTTTTTCTTTGGTTTTTCTATGAGGGCCAGTTTCGCCTTTTTCCACTCGTCTGGGAAGTTCCCTGGTTGAATAAGCGTGTTGATTGCAGGAAGAAAGACCTCCGGTTTTTTACACATAGTCATTTGGATAACTTCACTTGGGATTCCGTCTGGCCCCGGGGCCTTTTTCGTTTTTAGTTTCTGACACGCTTTAAGGAGTTCTTCTTGAGTTACCTCTGGAATTTGGTTCTCGATGCCTTCTGCTTCCCATAGGATTTGGTCATAGGAGGGGAAAAGCGTTTCCGCTGCTTTTTGCATAGCAGTCATCGTTAGGGCTTGGTTTTGACTTCTGAGTTTTAGACGGGTTGTCGCAATTTTGTATCCTTCTCCCCACACATTATTGTCGATTTCTTGGCATACTCTTTTCCAGCATCTGTTTTTTGACTCGTTTATGGCTTTTTTGAGTTCCTTTCTTTTTTCTGCGTATTCCCTGGCCCGTGTTTCATCCCGAGAAGCCTGATTCTTATTGCCTCTGGTGAGGAGTCTTCTGGCATATATGCACCTCTTTCTTAGTTCGGCAATTTCGGGCGTCCACCAATAAGCAGGGTTCCTACAGTTATTAAAATGGTGTCTTCGCGGCATTGATTTATTGCATATTTCTTTAAGAATTTGAGTTAGGTATTTTGGAGTATTTATTGCTTGAGAGGGGTCGATATTTTCTATGGCTTGCGCCAGCTTGGTCTCATTAAGTTTTTTTAAGTTCCAGGACGTTGTTGATGTTCCTAGGGTTGTATTATGCATTTGCCCTATGTCAATTTCTAAAAGGATGTATCTATGATCGCTCAAAGTTTTATCGTCGAGCACTTCCCACTTAGTGACCCTTGTGGTGATTTTCCCCCTTGCAAAAGAGAGGTCGATGATGGAGGTTGAGGTTCCTCTAACAAAAGTGGCTTCTGAGCCAGTATTAAGTAGCGTTAGGTCTCTTGCGGCCATCCAGTCACCCAGGATGGTACCTCTGCTATCGTTTCTGGGCATTCACCATTCGTGGGCAGTGGCGTTGAAATCGCCCATGATAATAAGGTCTTGTTCTTGTCGAATGTGTATAGCATTCCCTAGGTTCTCAAGAAAATTTTGGAACTCGTCTATTGACTTGTTGGGTGAAATGTAGCAGCTAAAGAGGCAGAAGTTTGCCAATTTGATCCAGCAAAAGCCTTCGCCTGAGCCTTGTGACAGTATTGGTATTTTCCTATTGACAGTTTGTATAGCGGTGTCTTTTTTGTCATCATATGTCCATGTCCATGTCGAGCGATCTAGTTCCCTTTCGTTCGGCTCTGATATAGCCAGAATGTCTATTTGCATGTCTTTTGCAGTAGCCGTGAGGAGATTATGGGCATCATGACATCTATTCAGATTAACTTGTATTAATTTCATATTTGTTGTGTATTTTATTGTTGTTGCTTATTGGCATTTCTGTGATTGGGTGGACATCTCTTTGCTTCCGTTTGATGCTGTCCTGTGGTGTTGCAGTCTAGGCAGGCCGCCGCATCTTCGCAGTCTTTGGCGATATGTCCCTCTTTTCCGCATCTGGCACAAAGGTTTCTGCGGTCCGGTCCTTGACAGTTAGCGGTTGAGTGACCAAATTCCCAACATTTGAAGCATTTTTGTTCCCGAATGCGCTCTCTTTTAGTGCAAGTAGTCCACCCTATTTTCATATTGCCCAGTGAGATCAGTGTGTTTGCTGCCTGGGTCGGTAGAATCACAGTGGCGTTTTGTGTTCCCTGCCAGGCCTTTCTGATAGAAGTGACTCGTATATCTGTTTGATCTACCTGGGTAACTTCGATTATTTTGGCTTTGATTTCGTTTGCGTCTGCGAGGGTGTCTAAATTGTTTATGTGTAGAACTTTATTTACTTTTTTTTGTGTTGTGTGTATCCCTTTGATGTTGTTGATAGCGCTTATTAGTTTTTTTGCATCTTCTTTTTCCCCCTTGTATTTCAATATAATTCGCCGTTTCTCGTTTCTCTTGCCTCGTTGATTGAGACGCCAAGTTCCACTGGGTCAACCTGGGTCCTTATAGTTTTCACCAAGTCGGCATAAGTCCTCTGCTTTGATGATTAGCGCATCACTTTCTCTTGAGTTTCTGAGCAATGTTCTTGGTTTATTCGGGGTTATGCGTAGACTTGTGTTAGTAGAGTGAAAGATAAATTGCAGCATTCTTGTAAGCAGTTGGGTATCTTTTCCTACGTCTTGAAATGTTAGGTGCCCCATTCCTTCTTTTAGAGCGTGGTTTTTTAATCTAGTGAGCCCGTGAAAAGCTGCTTCTGTTTCAATGTTACCCGCGTCGTCCAGCATTGAGATGCACATTAGATATTGCCTTTTTTTGTCCAGTTGCCCATCATCTTTTAGTGTTTCTGTGGTGTTTATCGTGTATGTTATATCCCCTGATGGGAGTGGCTTGTTTTGGAGGATTTTGAGGCCGTTAAAGTAAGTTTCAATGTGTTTGAGGGTGCCATATCTCCATTTCTCATCCGTTATCAGTACCATATCTTCATTTGCCTCTCCGATAGCGTGATCTTCACGCTTCGAGAATCTCGTGAACGCTTTCTGGGGCCAACCCATCTTTGTGATGTCTTTGAAGTTTTCGAAGCCGCCTTCATTAATCTTGTTTTGTATTTCTGTTGTAAGTATGTCTTCGCTTAGGTCTGTTTGTGTAGAAATTTCTCTCGTAAATATTCCAGTTTCTGTTTGTGTGCCTGCTTCTGTTGATTCAGTGGTTTTCTGTTGTGATAAATCGAGCGAGCGTTGGCAGTTCTGCTTTAGCTTAGAAGCAAGGCTGCTACCTCTTCTTCGCATACATTTCTAGCTTCTATTCTATGTTCTTCAAAATATGGGCAGTGGAATATCGTGTGTTCGGGAGTATCGTTTTCCCCGCAGAACCAACATTCCTCGGTGTCTTGCTTTTTTATTTTCTTCAGATATGACCCGAAAACCCCATGTCCTGTGATTGCTTGGGTAATGTAGAAGTCCGTTTCTCCTGGTTTTTCTTTCCATTTTTGTACATTCTTTATGCTTTGCAAAGCCTTGATATTGGTCCCATCTATTTTGCCACTTAGTTAATAGTTTTTGTCTTTCTTCGTCCTTGCTGTGTTTCCCGTTTTTCGTTATGTTGGATCTTTCTTCTGCCAGTAAATCAATTGGTGGCAGTCCTGCTATAACCTCAACAGCTTGGGTAGCTACCGTTCGATATGCTGATGAAATACCTATCGCCAGTCTTCTGTTAGTAGTTCCCTGTAAAATTTGAATTTTAAGGTTTTTTCCCAAACAGGTGCTCCGTATAGGATAGCCGATATCACCGCACTTGCTATAATTCTTCTGTTGGCTGGCTTAGGTCCTCCTTTCCTTGGCATAACTCTTAGAAGAACGTTTGTCATCTGCATTCCCTTTTGGACTATTTGCCGTATATGCGTTGTCATGCATAAATTTCTGTCGATGATTATGCCAAGATATTTTGTGCTCTCGACTGCTGCTACTAAAGTACCTTCCAGATCTAACTTTATACTCTTTATTGTTCGTTTAGCCTGTATTAATATTGACGTGGTTTTTTCTTTTGCCACCGAAATTCCTATGGTTTTTAAAAGGTTCATCACTTTCTTTACTGCATATTGGGCTTTGTCTTCCAGTATCGCACCGTCTTTGGCCATTACAATTATTGCTAAATCATCAGCATAAGCAATTAGAAATACACCCGACTCCATTTCCAAGAGAAGGACTTGATTGTAGAAGAGATTTCACAATACAGGTCCAAGGATTGATCCTTGTGGCACCCCGCAGGTCATTTCGTAGATCCTACCATGTGGAGCTATTATTTTGCGATCGGATAAATAACTTTGTATGGTTCTTACTAGGTATTTGGGGATATTGCTGCTTTCTAGAACTTTAATTATTTCATGCCATGGTACAGAATTAAATGCATTTTGGACGTCTACTAAAATAATAACGGCCGACTGCCTATTTTTGTATGCCTTTTGTTTAATTTCTTCAGTGATGCTCGTGATTTTTTGAATTGCACTTATTGTCGATTTCCCCTTGGTGAAACCATACTGGTTTTCATGGATTAAGTCTTTCCTTTCAATTTCAGTCAGTAGCCTTTGCTTTATGAGCATCTCTAGGACCTTTCCAAGTGTATTAATAAGGCAGAGTGGTCTATAGGTTGTCTCCGAAAGATGGTCCTTTTTGGGTTTCTCGATGAGGACTAGATTAGCTTTTTTCCACATTGAGGGGAATTTTCCTTCCAGAATGCATTTGTTGTATAGTTTTAGGAATATTTCTTTGTTTTTTTCGATACAGTGCAATGCTATTTCAGGGATTATATTGTCTGGCCCGGGCGCTTTTTTCTTTTTTTATTAGTTTTAAGGCATTAGTAAGTTCTTCTGTGGTGAACTGTGGTATTTCCTCTTCTGTTAAGTTTTGTTGTTGCCATCTTATTTTATCGTGTGTGGGAAAAAGTTTAGTTATTTGTTTTTGTACAGTATCTTCATCCGGGATGTGTCTATTTTTTAATTTCAGTTTGTTGGTGACTATTTTGTATGCTTTGCCCCAGACGTCGTCTTCTAGTTCCTCAGTTAATTGTTTCCATTTTTCCCTTTTGCTTTGTCTTATTAGGTTTTTCAGTTCTTTTTTGTTTACTTTATATGTTTCTTTTATCTCCTCCAACTCACCCCAATTATTAGCATTTTTCCTTGCCCTGGTCATCTTTCTTTTTGTTTTTATACATTCAGTTCTTTTACTTGCGATTTGGTGGTTCCACCAGTATACCGGTGTGTGTCCGATCTTTCCTCTTTTCTTAAAATGTTTGTTGCAGTTGTCTATGATGCACTTTGTAATCCGTTCTGTAGTTATTTCTTCATCTCTTAGTTGGTCAAAAAGTTTTTGAGATTCTTTTTTAAAATTCATCATACCTTCTTCCGTAATACGCCACCCGTTTTGTTTACACGTAGCTATTTCTTTATTTCTTTTAGGATTCTTGAGCTCAACTTGAAATTTTATGCTATTATGGTCACTGAAGTTTTCCCTGTCATCTGCTTTCCATTGAGATATTTCTCCATTTGGATGTTCAGAGCGTGCTGTGAAGTCTATTATTGATGATCCTGTGTGGCTACTGTACGTGTCAGCATTTCCTTTATTGGCAATTATAAGGTTACAAGCCATAGCCCAGTCTCCAAAGCGTTTTCCTCTCTCGTTACTATTAGCAGACCCAATAATTTGCGTTTTGGCATTTAGATCCCCACCAACAATTGTTAATTTTCTACAGTTTCTTATTTCTTGCTCCATATCTCCATATATGTCTTAGGTTGCTAAGTTTGTGTGTTTTTGATTCCAGGTTTTCAATATGCATCTTTAAAAAATCGGTAAGTTCTTCTTGTTTTGTTAGTGCATCTATTCCTCTTATTATAACCGTTTCCATATCAGTTTTATTTTCTATAATTCTCGTTTTTTCAAGTCCACCTTTTTTGTCATGTAAGATTTTTTGTACATTTTTCATTGCATCTTTGTCCTTGTCCATAATAATAATCACTTTGCCTTCCCTGGTACTTCTAATACCTTGAATTTGATTAATCTCGTCTTTTCCGTCTAAAGCTTCCTTTATATCTTTAAGTGTTTCCTGGTATGTTTTTGTTTTGTCTTCTACTATCATAGCGTAAGTCTTATTATCTTTTTTTTCTATTGATTTTCTTTCAATCTTTCCTTTATTTTTGTAGATCTTTACTTTTGTTTTGGAGTCAAAGAATATTGCCTCAAGCATTTTTCGAAACCTTTCCGATCCGATATGTTCTATCTCGTGAATAGAAAATTATGTTTCGTCTTCGATCTCTTTACGAAGAGAGGTTAGTTTTCCGTAGAGTTTCTCATCGTTATTTTCATATGTTATTTTAATTATTCTTTGTTTGCTGACCTGGTCTCCTTTTAAGGATCTTATTTTCAGTTCTTGCTCGATCACCCCGATATCCCCATCGATTTCTTCGAGCTCTGGAAATTTGTCTTTAAACTTCTTTTGTATTCCTCTCAACATTTCACTGTCATTTTCTTCAGTTAACACTACTTTGGTTTTTTCTTTACTGCTGTTTACAGGATCGCCTTCCACTATTTCTGTTACTTTATACGTCGTCTCATCCCAATCAAATTCCGCTACTTCGTTCCACTCGTGATAGCTGTTGAATTTTTTAATTTCTTGAATTGTCTCCCCATCGACTGTTTGGGTACCCACGGCTCTTGCATTCGTTAGCAACTGTGTTTGAGTCTCGGTGTCGAACGTCATTCTCACGATTTCTGAGTACTTATTTTTCTCCACCCACTGGTTGACTGTGTCTGATTTCAGCACTTCTACTTGCCGTTTAAGTTTTAGTACCGTTTCCTTAATTTCTCTTTTAGTGTTCCTATCAACGAAACCTTCTAGTTCCTTCACTAGTCTTATAATTTGTTCCTTTGCTTCTAGTACCACAAAGGCTGCAGGGTCTTCTTTTTTTCTATAGGGGTCGACTTTTTCTTCCATAGACGTGTTCCCTATTTTCCTCTTTTTACCTACTCTCACCGATGCTAATAGAGTTTCTTCTAAAGTTAGTGCAGAGTAATTTCGCAATATTTGTTTGATTACTTTTCGGATATGCGCCCCCCCCAGAATCCGTGGGGCTGCCTACCTTAGTAGGAAGGGATTCTCGGCCTCCGGCCGTACCCTCCTGGGGTAATTTGTTTCCATTTTCCGACATTTCATCTAGGTTTGGTTTTTATCGAGATTTCCTTCTCAGAGAGATTTTTTTTTTCTTTGTTTTTCTAGGTAGGATGGTGGACAGGAAGGGAGCCTCCTAGCCCTCGTTACCTAATAGCTTCGGAGGGGAGAAGTGGTTGCTGCCAGGCAGCGAAAAACCGTGGGAGAAAGGGTGGCGTTTAAAGGGTAAGTAGGGTGAGAGTTTTGGAAAACATTTTTTGGAGGCGCTTCGATGAGGCGCCTGAGCCGTCCTTTGCAGACAGACGTCCAACCTTGCGCGTTTGTTATTTAAGGCTGGACGGCTGTCTGAGCCCCCTCCACCAACGTCAAGGTCTAGCAGCTTCTCGAGGGGGAACCCAACCCAACCCAACCCAACCCAACCCAACCCTTGCCTTTCGATGTCCCTTTCTTCCCTTTCTTTAGTTTCCACTAGCTTCTGCATAAATTTACCAATTTTTACAAATGTTTTTCTATTCGCTAGCATAGATGGTATTAGATTTTGCTTGCTTAATACTATGCCGATATCCAGTTGCAAGTCTAATCTGTTTCTTTCAAACCGTTCGCAGTGAAATAGCATATGTTCTGCGTCATCTGTTTGGGAGTCTCCGTACATGCATGCCGTGGTATTGCAGCGTTTGAATTTGTGCAAGTAAGATGCGAAGCATCCGTGCCCTGATAAGAATTGCGAAATGCTATAATTTACTTGTCCAAATTTCCTATTTACCCATATTTCCAAATTTGGAATCAGCTCTTGCGTCCATCTACTCTTGTCCCCGTTTTGCCACCGCGCCTGCCATTCTACCAGAGTTGTTTGTCTTTCTTCATTACGTATTCTTTTCTTATCTAGTTCTGTTACCATGTCCCTATGAGTTTCCTCGTATATTCTTGAGCGTTCTTTGGCTAGTAACGTTATTGGTATCTGTCCTGAAATCACTAGTATGGCTTCTGTGGATACAGTATGGTATGCGCTAACGCATCGCAGTGAAAAACTTCTTTGGCAAGCGAGAAGTCTTTTCTCGTTTCTGGTAGTAGAGACTGCGTTCTTCCAGATTGGTGCAGCATAGAGAATTATTGATTGTACGACACATGCCATTATTTTTCTTTTTCCTGCTGAAGGTCCACCGATGTTGGGTAGAAGTGCATTTAGGGCTTTAATAGTTTTTCCAGTTTTTTCTATAGTTTTCTCGATGTGGGGAGAGAATGTGAGGCAGTAGTCTAATGTAACTCCTAGATATTTTAGGGTTTTTTATGGCAGAATTTCGTGGTGGTCCAGACGGAAACGGATGTCTCTTCGATGCACATAGCTCCACGAGAATACCATTGCAGCTGTCTTTTCGGGGGCGATGGTTAATTTATTTTCTGTCATCCATTTGCTGATGTCTTCCAGTGTCTTATTTCCTATATCGATAGTTTTTTGTACGGTTTTTGTGCGTATTAGAACAGCCAGGTCGTCCGCAAAGCAAATAATTTCTACCTCCCTCGATCTGGACAAATACATGACATCGTCGTACGTTACGTTCCATAATGTAGGCCCTAAAAACCGATCCCTGAGGCACTCCACCTGCCACTTCAACGTCATTTTTGCGATCGATTTTAATTTTTCTGTTTTGGAAATACGCGAGGATCATGTTGATGAGGTATTTCTCGACTTGTCGTGCCTCTAGTTTCTTTATGATAATGCTCCAGTTTGCTGAATTAAATGCATTTTTTATGTCGATGCAAATTAGAGAAACAATCTCTTTTGGAACTTTGTTCACAGTTTCGATGATTTTTGAGATAGGATCGACAGTGCTCTTTCCCATAGTGAAGCCATAATGGTTCTCGTTTAGTCCTCCTGTTCTTCTGATTTCCAGTTTTAATCGCTCGTTTATAATTGTCTCAAGTGTTTTACCAAGTATGTCTAGCAGACATATCGGTCTATATTTTCTGCTATTTTCTTGACCTTTGACTGGTTTCTCTAGAAGAATGAGCTTGGCGGTTTTCCAACTGTCTGGAAAACAAGCTGACCGTAGGTATTTTGTAAATAGCTGGCAGAAGAAGTCTTTGTGTTGGGATATCATTTCTCTGACGTGTTCTCGAAGCATTTGGCCTGGGCCGGGCGCTTTCCGGGTCTTTATTCTGCCAATTGCATATGTCAATTCTTCGTGTGTGACTGGAGGTGCCGAGTTTGTGGGTTTCGGTATTGGAAGTCGAGTATCTGAATGAGTAATGAACAGTTCATTAAATATTGCCACTTTTTCATCGAATGTCAAAGTTATTTTTGGTGGAGTCTGTTTCAGTTGATACCTTACGATTTGGTATGCTTGTCCGAAGATGTCGTGTTCTAGTTCGCTGCACAGGGTCTTCCATTTGTCTTTTTTAGCTTTTCTTATGGCCTTGCACAGTTGACTGCGGGACTCTTTGTAGATGTTGTAGAGCAGTTCCCGATTTATCTGGCTTTGAGTTTCTCGCAGGTATCTCCCCCTAGCTTTCCTTCCGTTTTGAATGTTTTGGTCGATTTCGTCGTTCCACCAGTATGGAAGCTGGTAGTTTGAGTCTGTTCTTCGTCTCTGGCTGGATGTTTTATATGCTTTATGTATGATCTCTATTGATTTTTGAATTGTAACGTCTCTCACTTCTCTGTTTAGTTCTCTGTTAAGATTTTCCTCAAAAATGTGTGGATTAACGCGATTTACATATCTGCATTTAGTTAATTCCGTTGTGCCCGATTTTACATGAATTACTATAAATCGATGGTCACTGAGACTCTCTTCATCGTGTAACACTTGCCACGTGGTGTTCTGCTGAAGAAGGTTTTCAGATACGATAGTCAGATCTATGTAGGATGTACCGTTTCTTCTTTCTAGGGTCGGGTGGTTTCCGTCGTTAGAACTTTCAATCCGGTTGACTCTATGGCGTCATGTAGAAACATTCCCCTGTGATCCGTGGTTCTTCCTCCCCATATTGCATTTTTTGAATTAAAGTCGCCGCAGATTATAATTGCTGCTCCTTGGAGGGTCAGTTTTTTGCCTTACATGAAGAAACAATGAAGATACTGTCTGTTCGAAACTATCTATTGAGCAATTTGGTGATATATACACTGAATAGATAAATGTGGAGGTCGGACTGTACACAGACAAAATCTCTAAAACTTTCACAGCGATGTATTAGGATTTTATTTGGACTAGCTTTAGGAATCTTTATTGCGGCGTTTAGTTCTGGAACTGTAGACTTATAGGTTCGGGGGTGGTTTGTTTTTAATAAATTCTTATTTGGTTCTTGTATACAAACAGCGTCACATTTGAATTTATGAGCAACAGATTCTGAGAGGTTTACCGAGGAAACTTTTCTTTGGGTATTTCCCTGCAAGATACTAATGTTTATTGGTATGTTTAATAGCATTTTAATTATGTTGAGAAGTCCCTTCCTAATGCTCTAATTTTTGTCAGTGATTGCTTGAAACTCGTGCATTTGCCAGAGCCTGTTTTATGCCCGGTTTCGTTGCATATTGGGCATCTTCAGGGTTTATGCAGTCCTTGGCAACATGTCCATTTATTCCGCACTTGTAGCACGCCTTAGTCCTGTCTTCACCTATACAGTCTTCTTCCTTGTGATCGAATGCCCAGCACTTCGGAACTTTAATTAATTTGCTTATACGGCAGCTAACCAGACCGATGCGAACAAATCGTTTTAGAGTTAGGTCGTCAGCATTCCTCTTGCTGAGTGTGACTGTCGCGCTCTTTGTGCTATCCATTGCCGTTCTTAGCTCACTTATCTTTAGGTCTGTTTCTGTTGGTATGTAGTCTTTTATAACCATTTCCAACTCCTGCTTTTCGGTTAGTGGATCCATTCCTCTGACGATTATCGTTTCCATTTCAGGACGTGCTACACTTTTCCGTACTATATTTTTCTCTGACTGGATACTTTGTTTAATCTTGTCGAGGAGGTTCTCATCTTTGTTTGTTGTTATTAGAACTTTTCCGTCTCTGGTGCTCTTTATGCTTCTAATGCCCGTGAAATCGTCTTTTTTTTCTGCTAGGGCCTTTTTAATGTCTTTTAAGGTGTAATGAAAGGATTCATTACCTTTTCCTTCCACTATGAGGGCGTATGTTGACCTGTACCCACTTTTGCGGGTTTCTTCTTTTCCTGGCATTTCTTTTGTCACCAGACTGATTTTTGTATCAGACCCATGAAAGACGCTTTCTAACATCTTTCGAAATCTTTTGCGTTCCATTTGTTCCACCTCATGTATGGTCGCTATCCTGTCTTCAGTTAGTTCTTTTTTTAAGTCAAGAAGCCTATCAAAAAGGTTTTCTTCTCTGCCGTCCCAGCTTACCTTGATTATTTTCCTCTTTTGGATACCTTTGGATCTTATGCTTGTCGTCTGTTCCAGTACAGTTAGGTCTTCGCTAGTATCTCGTAATTTGGGGAAACGGTCTGCAAACATTTTTGGTATCCCTTTCTCCATATTTTGTTCATTATCTAAAGCTAGTACCACCTTAACTGCATCATCTTTTATATCGAGTGGGTTCCTTTTAATTAAGTCAGTATTTGTGAATAACTGACTATCCCAGTCTCTATCTGCAATTCTTTCAAAACCAGAGTAACTCGCGATTGTTTCCAGATTAATGACTGTAGTAAAATCTGGTGTTTGGGTGTCCGCTTCCAAGAATAGCTTGCCCATGGGTTCGAATTCATGTTTTTCAATCTATTCCTGTATTGCATTTCGGTTCAGTACTTCTATTTGTTTGTTTAATTTATTGCATAGGTCCTTCAATTCCCTCTTTGTGTTTTGTTCGATATGTTTTGACATATTTTTGCCTATTTTTGTAATTTCCCGAATGGTTTCTTTTAATACAAACACTTCACAGCATTCTTTCTGATTATGTGCCTCACTCTCACGAGATGTGTTTTCTTCTTATTCCAGCCTCAAGGAATCCTACTGAGTTGCTTCTGTGAGTTTTGTATCTTTTCGGTTCCTGGCTAATAGATGTCTCCAAGCATTCGTCCCAAGTCAAGTCCATGACTGCTGAGTTTCTTCGCTCCGTGCCTGTTTCGTATCTAACTTCTAATGGGTGATTGTCCCCCCCAGAATCCGTGGGACAGTCCTTCTTGAAGAGGGAGTGGGATTCCCCGGCGCCGCCGGAACCCACCTGGGGTAATATTTCTTTTGTTTTATCCTCCATTTTCTGTTTTGCAGTTTATACCTCCTGCCAGGTTCAGCTTTCCCCCCCATCGTGTTTTTTTTTTTTTTTTTTTATAGGTAGGAATGTGGATAAGAAAGGAGCCTCCTAGCCCTCGAAAACCTAATAGCGTCGGAGGGGATGAAAAACGCTGCCCCCAGGGAACAGCGGAGTAAGGATGTGAGTTTAACGGGTAAGTAACGGTTTCAGGTAAGTTTGTAGGAAGCGTTTTCCAAAACGCCTGAGCTGTCCTTAGCAGACAGACATCCAACCTCGTTCGCTAAAATCGTTCGAGATTGGATGGCTGTTTGGGCCCCCTCCACCAACGGCAAGGTTCAGCAGCTCCCCGAGGGGGAACCCAACCCAACCCAACCCAACCCATATTTTTTTTATTTTTTTTTTTTTTTTTTTAGGAGGTTTAGGAAATCTGCTTGACAGACACCCCAAGCATTGGTGTTCGGGCGCCTGGGGTAGTGTGGGATTAGTGTCCCATTCCAGAGAGCACCGACCCACTAAAACCCTTTCCTCCTTTTACTGAGCCCGCCTGCATTGGTATCACTAAAACGCATTCTTCGATGCAGGGGGCTGGTCTAATTCTGTTTTTAACATTTTCCCTTTTTTTCCTAGTAATATTCTACATTTTCTTCAGCTATCAGTTCATCCTTGATCTTTTCATTTTCGATAATATCTTTCGATATTAGGAATGAGTCTGGCCGTCCACCTTCCTTTTTTACTGTTTGTCCATCTACGCTGCCACGTTTGGATCGATCTTTCTCTTGCTTCTTTTTTTTCCGTGTCGTTACTTCTAAAGGTCTCCATTCTTTCGCGTATTATCAGGTCTATGGGGACTAGTTCCGCTATGACCAGTAGGGCCTCCGTTGACACGGTATTGTAGGCACTTGCTATCCTTATTGCGGCTTTTCTCTGGACACTTTCGTATTGAGCCCTATATTTTTGTTTCCTCATAGAAAATCCCCATATGGGCGCCGCGTACGTGAGAATTGATTGCGTCACCGAGAACAAGAGTCGCCTCTTTGGCTCCTCCGACGTATGTTAGCAGCCTACCTAGGTTTGACACCGATTTGGCTGCTTTGTTGACAGTATTTGCTATATGTGTCTTAAAACTAAGTCGATTGTCTATCCATACACCTAAATATTTAATTTCGGATTTGGCTGATATGTTCTGTCCAAACACTGTGAATGTGGCTTGAGGAATGCTTTTTTGTTTAGTTAGAATTATTATTTCAGTTTTTTCAGTAGCCAGTGTTAGATGATTCGATTGTAGCCATTCCCGTATGTCGGTTGTAGCAATGTCTATTTTTATTTGGATTTCCTCCAGGTTTCTGCCTACTATCGATATTGCTACATCGTCTGCATATCCAGTGAGATAGACGCCTTCTGGCATCCGCAGTTCCAACAGTCCGTCATATAAGATATTCCACAGAGTGGGACCCAATATGGAACCCTGCGGAACACCACAATTTACGTCCATTTCCTGTATTTCACCCTCAGCCTCCAGAACAATGATTCTCTTTGTTAAGTAGCTTTGTATAATATTTTTTAGATATGCTGTCGTATCTCTTATTCGGAGTTCCTTTAATATAGCCCCCCACGGCGCAGAATTGAAAGCGTTTTTTATATCCAAAGTCATGAGCACCCCAATTTTTCTGTGCCTGCGGCTTCTTTTATTTATTTCTGTTTTTATTGGTTTAAGTGCTTCTTGAATTGCCTGCACCGTTGATCTCCCGGTCCTAAAACCATATTGCCTGTCAGAAAGAGTGAAATTTAGATTTAAATCCGTTTGTAGCCTAGCCAGTATCACGTGTTCTAGGAGTTTTCCTGCGGTCTGCAGAAGGCATATCGGCCTGTACTTCACCTTAATTTCCCTATCCTTCTTAGGTTTTTCCAACATAACCAGTTTGGCCTTTTTCCATGGAGTGGGGAAGAGAGTGGTGCCCATAAGTTTATTAAATAGCGTAACGAAAAATTCGGGGGTTTGTTTTGCGATTTCTTTCACTATCTCGACTGGGATCCTGTCTAGGCCAGGGGCTTTCTTTTTTTTGAGTTTTTGTGCTGCATTTTGTATTTCTTCGGTTGTTATCATTGGGGGTAGTACGTCGATATTTTCTGGTATCCATTGGATCGTTTGTTGCCTGGGGAAGAGTTTTTCTGCCTCAGCTTTAGTTTTCTCCATAGTTAAGCTGCGATTTGTTGTTAGTTTCAGGCGTCTTGTCACTATTTTGTATCCAATACCCCAACAATCTTGTTCAACTTCTTCGCAAATTTTGCGCCAACACATCCTTTTAGAGGCTTCGATTTCTCGCTTGAGTTTCTTTTTGTCGTTTTTGTACTGTTCTTCGTCATTTCTGTTCCTTGTTTCGTCCCTTTTGTTGTTTCTTGTATACTTTCTTCGAGATATGTTGCACTTTGTTCTCAACTCAGCTATTTCTTGTGTCCACCAGTAGGCTGGTTTCTTCCCCTTTATGTATTTCCTTACAGGCATAGAAGCGTTGCAAATTTCCTTAAGAGCTTTGTCGAGGTTTTCCACTGTTTCTGGTGGTCCCATTTCTAGTTTTAGGTTTAATGCTTTTTTGAATTCTTCTTGATTAAAACCATTTATATTCCATCCTGTACATCTGGTCTGAGTCTGGTACTCCTCTGTTTTTAAAACCATCTCAAACATAATATACTGATGGTCGCTCATGGTTTCCTTTTCCGAGACCATCCATCCTTCAATTCTGCGGCCGATTTTTCCTCTGTACATTGTTAAATCTATCACTGTTCCAGTGGTTCCTCTTTGAAAGGTCGGTGTGTTTCCGGTGTTTATTACGTAAATGTCTCTCACTGCCATCCATTCGACTAGTAGGTTTCCCCGTTCATCGGCACTGTGTATTCCCCACTCTGGAGCTCGAGCATTAAAATCTCCAGTGATTATTGCATCTTTTTTTTTTCATCTAGAGCCCGTCCAATAGCCTCTAAAGATGTCTTGAACTCTTCGATATCTGTATTGGGGGATAAGTAACAGCTATACACTACAAATTCCTTGAATTCCAACCATACGAAAATATTTTTGCCCCGTCCTGTATTAAGGTATGGTATATCTTCATTCAGCGATACGATTGCCGATCCAACATTTTTATCTGTCATCCATTTCAGCTTCTGAGATCTGTGGATATTGGGTTCCGCTATCAATAGTATGTCTGTGTTTTCTTGTCTTATCGTGGTTGAGAGAAGGTCATGTGCCGCGTGGCATCTATTTAGATTTACTTGAAGAAACTTTAATTTAGTTTTGTTTGCTATTTCGAACGAATTGCGAGTAGCGTTCTCTAGTCTTAGCGATGCTTAGGGAGTTCCGGAAAGAGGGGCATCCACCCGTTCCCGCTTTATGTCCTTTCTTTCTGCATATTGGGCAGCTTTTTTCGTTGTTGCACTCACTAGCCACATGACCTTCTTCACCACAGTTTAGGCACATCTTTGATCTATCCGGCCCCGTGCACCCTTCTTCAGAGTGTTCATAAGACCAGCACCTTCTGCATTTCATCATTTTTATTCTCCTTTCGAGTATGCATCTAACTAGATCTATTTTTATTGTTCCTTGAGCTAGTAGTAAATCCGCGTCTTTTTTGTTTATTGTTAATGTTGTTGTTTGAGTGTTGTCTGCTGCTAGCCTTAGTTCGCTAAACTTATACTCTGTGTCGCCCAGTTTTTGGTTGAGTGCGCTTCTAACCTCTTCTATATTGGTTAATGCATCTATCCCTCTAACATGAATAGATTCGTTTCCTATATCATCCTCTGCCCGCCGCACTCGATTTCCGGTCTCTTCGCTGGCTTGTTTTAAGACATCTTGGATGGTCCTATATGCGGCTTGGTCCTTATCCATCGTTATAAGTAGTTTTCCATTTCGTGTACTGCGTATACCTTGAATGTATTTCGTTTCGTCTTGACCTTTCAGTGCTGCTTTAACATCTTTTAGGCATTCCTCATATGATTTACCTTTTTTGTCAACAATTAGGGCGTAGGTTTTTTTGTTCCTCCTTTATTTGGTTCTCCTGTCCCCTTTTGCAGAATATTATGATTTTTTTGACATTTGTACTGCAGAACACAGCCTCGGCCATCTTCCTAAAAGTGTCTGTATGGATTTTTTCTAACTGGTGTAGAATAAGAGTTTCGTCTAAAGTTTCATTTTTAAGTATGAGTAATTTATCAAATAGGTCTTTCTCGGTTTCATTAAATGTTAGTCTTATCACTAATTTTTTGACAATGACGTCCGTTTTTGTTGTTTTAATTTTTGATTCTTGTTCGAGTAGCCCAAACTCTTCTCTGATTTCTTGTAACTCCGGGTATTTATTTTTGTAGTGTCTATGTATATCTCTTTCCATTTGGGGGTCGCTTTTCCCTACTATTACCACCTTGGTGCCCTTTTCTCCAGTTTCTACCGGGTTTCCTACTAGGAGGTGCGTTTTGGTAAAAGCTTCTGACTCCCACTTTCTGTCTTTTTGATCTTTGAAATCTTCATATGACTTGCATTGTTGAACTTTTTCTAAGACTTCTTTTTTCCTCTTTTCATTTTCCATTCCTGAATTTATTTTTAATGCGTTCTCATTATTTATGTTCTTCTAGCCATTCTGATATGATCTTTTGTTTGATTGTACTTGCCTGTTTTCTCATTTTCATTGCAATATCCTTTATTTCACGTTTAGTATTTTGTTCCACGTACTTTTCTAGCTCTGAGCTTAGATCCACGAATTTTTCGATTGTATTGATCAAAAGCGCAGCTGTGGGACACACTTTTGGTTCGTGCGTCTCTTGCCGTTCGTCGGGTTTTTTCGGGATCAACTCTCTCTTCCTTTTAGCTGCGTGAAATGCTTCTTCATTTTCTTGGTTTATTTGTAACTCTGCTCTGTCTTTGTCTTTATCGTTTGTTCGAGGTGGTGATCTATGAATAGAGTCTCTTCGCTGAAAAGGGTTTAAAGCACCCTTTCCAGTGTCGAAGAATGACTTTTCACAGCCAACCGAAAAACTTCTCGTTCTGTCTTTATTTTTTATTTCTTTAGAACTTTGAAATGGGTGATTGTCCCCCCCAGAATCCACGGGACGGTCCTTTTGCAAAAAGGAGTGGGATTCCCCGGCGCTGCCGGAACCCACCTGGGGTACTAATTTTTTGTTTTTATCCTCCATTTTTATTTTTTGCAGTTTAGACCTTCTGCCAGGTATAGGATTGTTCATAGTCGTTGCCGTGTCATCATCTGTGATTTTTTTTTTTTTTTTTTGTGGGTAGGATAGGATAAAAAAAGGAAACCTTCTAGCCCTCGCAAACCTAATAGCATCCAAGGGGATCGGAAGACACCACTCCCAGGGAGCGGCGGGAATACGGAGATTGAAATTGAAATTAATAATAGGTGAGTGGAGATTTTGGGAAAGGTAGTTAGGAGGCGTCTATAAGAAAACGCCTGAGCTGTCCTTAGCAAACAGTCATCCGGCCTCGACCAATATTATGTTCGAGATCGGATGACTGTCTGAGCCCCCTCCACCAGTCGACAAGGTCCAGCAGCTCCTTGAGGGGGAACAACTCAACCCTTTTTTTTTTTTATAGACGAGGAAAATGCCTTTACGCACGAAGTGTGGGACTCTTCTGTACTGGTTAGGTACAGCTCTACCCACTAAAAACCTCGTCTTTTCTGTACAGCCTTTGAGACATAACTGGGAACACCTATCTGGTTTGCATCAGCCATGGCTCAGCTGAGATCTTGTTTGCTTCTATTTATCTTTATCTTTGCCTGTCTTGTAGTTGTCTTTCTTCCGCTTCTTTATTACCCATCACGGCCTTGAGCATACCATGTACAATTGCCCATTTGTCCGAACTTTCCATCATGTTTTCCGGGCTAAGAGTTGTATTTAGTTTCTGCTGCGCTTCTTCTCTTTCTTCCCTCCATCTGCTGCAATGAAATATTGTATGTTCGGGCGTATCTTCCTGCTGACAGTATATACAAATATTGTCCTCTGTTTTCTTGATCCTTTTAGTGTAACTTCTAAAGGAGCCGTGGCCCGAGAGAACCTGTGTAAGGAAGTACTCCGTTGTCCTATGCTTACATTTTACCCACTTTTCTAGGTCTGGTATTAACCTCCTTGTCCATTGGGCTTTTCCGCTGTCCTGCCTCCACTGCTCTTTCCATTGTTCCACTGAATCTATCTTAGCCTGCACCCTGCCTATTCCTCTATAGATGTTGGTTCGCTCCTTGACTATTATGGATAACGGGGTAATTCCCGTTATCACTTGAATGGCTTCTGAGGAAACTGTCCTGTAAGCACAGGCCACTCTCAGCAGGGCTTTCCTCTGTTCCACCTCTATCATGTTTTTATATTTCTTTAAGCCCAATATACAGCCCCAGATGGCGCAACCATATAGCAGTATCGACTGCGTTACGTTATATAATAGGAGTCTTTTTTCATAAATAGGTCCTCCTATGTTTGGCATTATCTTTGCCAGGGCAGCGGTTCTGGCATTAGCCTTTTTGGTTGTTTTTATGACGTGCTCGTTGAAATATATGTCCTTGCCAATCAGGACCCCCAAGTAATTTATATATGCCTTTGGCTCAATTGACACTTTTGCAACCCAACCCAACCCAACCCATTTTTTTTTTTTTTTTTTTATAGAGGTTTAGGAAATGCATATCTATGAACGTCCATGGTCATTGGTGTTCTGGCGACCATGGGCAGTGTCGGACTCCGCCGCAGCGACCGACTAAAACCCTTTCCTCTGTGTTCGTTCCTCTCTCTCCCGGCACTGTCCATTGTGGATATTCCTCAGGAGGAGTAGGCGTGTATTCTTGCTTCATCCGTATTACTCACTTTTATTTCTTCTCTTCTCCTTTCTTTTAATGCATTTCTTCCCTTTCTTCTTTTTCTTTAATTTCAACGATCTTTTGCATAAATTTAGTTATTTTGCTCCCTCATTCTTTACTTCGTAGCATTACTTCCATGAGGGTTTATTTTTGTAAATTGATTCCAATGTCGAGCTGTAGGTTTGTTCTTAAAACTTCGAATCTTTGGCAGAAAAACAGCATATGTTCCGCGTCATCCTGTAAGGAGTCCCCGTACATGCACGCTGGCGAGTTTTTTCGTTTGCATTTGTACAAGTATGCCGCAAAACAACCGTGTCCGGATAAAAACTGCGTAAGACTATAGTTTGTTTCCCCAAATTTTCTGTTTACCCAGGCCGTGAGTCGTGGGATTAGCTTTCTAGTCCATTGTCCATTTTGCGCGTTTTCCCAATTAACCTGCCATTTTTCAAGGGTGCGCTGTCTTTCTGCGGTGTTGATTTCCTTTTTTCCGGGGTCTGTAGTAATGTCTCTTTGTTTACACATTTCGTATACAGCGGCACGTTCCTCTGCTAAAAGAGTTATAGGAATCTGTCCCGATATGACAAGAGCCGCTTCAGTAGATACTGTATGATATGCGCATATACAGCGCAGTGCGAGACTTCTTTGACATGAGAGTAACCTTTTTACATTTTTTGCTGTATGTATTGCGTTTTTCCATACTGGTGCTGCGTACAGGATGATAGACTGTGCCGTATATGCCAATACTTTCCTTTTTCCTGATTTCGGTCCTCCAATGTTCGGTAGCAGGGCGTTTAGGGCTTTTATTGTTTTTTGTGTTTTTTCTATAGACTTTTTAATATGCGGCGTGAATGTTAATGCATAAACTAATACCACTCCTAGATATTTAAGGGTCTTGTCTGGGATGATTTCGTAGTTGTCTAGAAACGTATTTCTCTTCGATTTTTAAAACTCCATCCAAAGACCACGCAATTAGTTTTTTCTGGTGCAATTTGAAGTTTCTGTTCGTCCATCCACGACTTATTGCATATAGTGTCAGATTTCCGTTATCGATGGTCTCCTTAATCGTGCGGGCTTTTATGACTAATGCAACGTCGTCTGCATAGCATATTATATCTATCCCTGGTGGTCTCGGAATTGACATTACGTCATCGTACAATAAATTCCATAACGTAGGACCCAAGACGGAGCCTTGGGGCACTCCAGCTTCGACGGTAAAGGTTGTATGCCTATTGACCCTTACTGTTCTGCCCGTGAAATAGGAACTAATTATTTTGATTAGGTAACTTGGGATATTCCTGGTGTTTAGTTTCTCAATTATCAATTTCCAGTTGGCTGTGTCGAAGGCGTTTTTAACATCAATGCTTATCAGGGTAACTATTTTATCTTTGTTTTGTTGTACCGTGTTTACTATCCTTTCTATTGCATCTATTGTCGATCTTTTTTTGCGGAAACCGTATTGGTTTTCGTTGAAGTTCCCGCACATTTCAATGTGTTCGCAGATTCTAGCCGTTATTACTTGCTCCACTACTTTCTCCAGTACATCCAAGAGCAAAATGGGTCTGTACTTTTTCTCCTCGTCATCTGGCTTGTTGGGTTTTTCCAGTAGGATCAGCTTGGATGTCTTCCATTAGGAGAGAAAGTAACCTGTTTTAATACATTCTGTAAACAGCCTTCTGAAGAATTCCATATGACTTAGGAGCATCGATTTAACGTCAGTTGGTAGAATTTCATCGGGTCCTGGGGCCTTTCCTGGCTTTATTCTCGAAACAGCATTTAGAAGCTCCTCCGTGGTCACTTCGGTCCTTCCGCACTTAAGGTGATTTCCGGCAAGGTTGATTTTGGTGACGTTATAAAAAGACTGTGAAAAATTCGCTCTTTTTGTTCTCTTTTGAGCCATAGTCTTGGTCCAGTGAATCTCAGCTGTGCTCTAATTATCTGGTAGGCTTCCCCAAAGATGTCCTGTTCTAGGTTACTGCATAGATTTCTCCACTTTTCCTTTTTTGCTTTCTTTATTATGTTTGCCAGGGTTTTTCTAGAGGCCTTATAGGATTCCGATAATTGTTGTCGTCTTATTTCGTTTCTGGTTTCCCTCTGTAATTCCCTTCTTTTTTTTTTTAGATCGACCATTTCCTGTTGGATGCCGTCGTCCCACCAGTATGGCATCTTGAAGTTAGAATCTGTTCTGAAGTTACGCCGTGATGTTTGGTAAGTATTGATAATTTTACTAATTGTACTTTCTGTGTTTTCAGGGAGTTCTCTTTCAGCGAGGTAAGCGAGTTTTCCTTTGAATTCGTCCGCGTTTAACTTTTTTACAAATTTGCAGTTTTCCTTCTTAAGTGCTTCTTGTACATTAATTTTAATTAGTATACTTTGGTGGTCGCTGAGGTTTTCTTCATTGTTTAAAACCTGCCATTGGTATCCTTTGCTAATGACGTCTTCAGAGACGAAGGTGAGGTCTATAAAAGATACTCCATTTGGACGTATCAATGTGGGATGGTTACCTTCATTTATACAGAACAAGTTCAATGATAGTGCCATGTCATACAAAATTTCCCCTCTGCGGTCAGTGGATTGACCCCCCCATATTCTGTTCTTAGCGTTGAAGTCCCCGCATATCACCAGTGGTTTTTTCTTGTTGAGATGCTGTTGTACGTGGATGAATAGTTCGTCTAGGGCAATTTGAAACATTTGTAGAGAGTAGCTGGGCGGGATATAGACAGAGTATAGATCTATAGAAGCCATTTCAGTATAGACAAAGTTCTCGGTTTTTGCATATGAGAATGTAGGGATACTTAGTTGCGGTTTTGCACTGCATTTAATAGCACAATTTATTTCTCTTCCATCGGACAGAAAGACTCTTCTATTTCCAGATTGTGCCATCTTTTTGTTTGGCTCCTGTATGCATAAGACGTCACAATCCAGTTTTTGTGCGAGGGCCTGTATCAAGTTTTCGGATGCAGATCTCCTGTTTACATTTGTTTGTAATATTTTTATGTTTTGGGAGGGCATTTTAATGTTCCAGTAGGGTTTTAATTAAGGAGAAACACACTGCTCCCTTTTTCCCGGTTTTGGAAGTTAGCAGCGACTCCTTTTTTCCTTTCAAGGCTAAGAGCTTTTTTGAAACTCGTACATTTGGATGTTCCGGATTTGTGCCCGAAGTCGTTGCAAGAAGGGCAATACTCTTTTTCCTCGACACATTCTGCTTTTCTATGTCCTGTGGCTCCGCAGCGGAAACATCTATTCTCCATATTATTTTCTCTTTCCGTGCAGCTTTTTGCTTCATGTCCATATTGCCAACATCTGTAGCATTTCTCAATTGTTATCCTTTCCTGAACGCGACAGTCAGTAAGCCCGATCCGGATATGTGTTTTTTGTTGAAGTACTTCGGCTTCTGGTTCTTCCACACTGAGTACGGCAGATTTGCTGCCATAAGAGTTCTCATACTTGGATATATTAATATTGTTCTGGACATCGGGTATTCCTTGTTTTTTTAAAACCTCTTCAATTTCCTCGACTGTGGAGATCATGTCCAAATCGCGGATAAAAAAGGTTTTGGTTTGCCCTTTGCCAGTAGCCCGAACCTTCACGTCTCCTAGGACTTTTGCCACTTCTTGTTTGGTTTCTTTTATCCGAACATTGTCTCTTAATTTTAAGAGCAGGTTTCCATTCGCGGTTCTCCGTACCTGCTTAGCACCCTCGATATTTCCGGTTGCCTTTGCTCGCAGTATCTGAGGCATATCTGCATAGGATTTTCCTTGTTTTGGCTCTATGATTAGAGCTTCCCCTTTCTGTCGTTGACCTGTTATCTTTGGTATAGAGCTCATGGTGCACAATATTCTAATTTTTGCCACGCTGTTTCTAAGGACACATTCAGCCAGTTTTCTAAAAGTTCTTGGGTCTATTTCTGTTGGTGAAAGAATTGTGATATCTGCTACTTTTAATTCCATCGTTATTTCTCGTAGTTGCTTTAGTAATTCGAAGATTTTTTGTTCTTCCTGTTTGTTATCAGTGTAAAGTGCCGTAACTGTTTTTGTCTTATATTTTTCGTCGCCTCCTGTTCTATATTTTACAGTTTCTTCAAGGGTAAGGTAGGCTCCTCCTTCACATTCGATTGGTTCTTCTTCCTAGAACTCCGGGAATCTGTTAGCAGCCTCGAGAATCAGTTTTTGTTTTTCTTCGGCCAGTTTCTTGTTCAGCGTCATCCATTTGTGCGTCTCCATACATGCAAGTTGGTCTTTGTCTTTTTTTGTATTTAAATAAATTGCTCCCAAAACAGCCGTGCCCCGTCAGGAACTGTGTCATACCATAAACCATCTGTCCGTGTTTCCTATTCGCCCACACCCTGATATCCGGCATCAATTGTCTTGTCCATTTGCTTTTTTCATTCGGTTGTTCCGTTGCCGCTGACCAGTTTCTTTGCCATCTCTCTAGCGTTAGTAATCTGAAGCTATTCTGGATTTTTCTAGTTCTGTTGGATTCTCTACCCTATTTCTTGCATAGATATTAGCTCGGTCTTCTGCTAAGAGGGTAATTGGTACTAAGCCTGCAATAGCTAGAGCTGCGTCTACGCTGACTGTGTGGCTTATGCACCTCAATGCAAATTTTCTTTGACACGACAGGAGTTTATTTTTGTTTCTAGCACTTTTCGTGGCTTCGTGCCATGCGGGGGCCGCGTATAGAGCAATGGACTGCATGGACATAGCCATGACTTTCCTTTTGAAGCTGGATGGGCCTCCTATGTTTGGAAGGAGCGCGTTTAATGCCTTTGTTGTTTTCTCAACCTTTTCAGTGACTGTATTAATATGTGAGCTGAAGATCAGGCAGTAATCCAGTGTGACTCCTAGATATTTTATGGTCTTCTGGGGAATTATGTCATGGTCGTTTTTCTATTTGTTGGTCTATGTCCATTCCAGAGTTGTTCCTTTTTAGTTCTTCGAAGCCTTTTTTTAGCATGTCTGTGTCTGTGTAGTTTATGTATGTGTGCTTTCTTTCCTTATTTCCGATTTGAATGAATATATAGTGATGGTCACTAAGGCTTTCTTCGTCCAGTACTTTCCAAGTAACCCCTGCTTTGAATATGTTTTCTGAGACAAGGGTCAGGTCTATATACGAGGATCCGTTTTTCCGGGACAGAGTTGGGAGTTTTCCGTCATTAAGGATAATTAGACCTTGGGACATTATTGTTGTATGTAGTAACTCTCCCCTCGCGTCGGTTCTGTTGCCTCCCCATGCCGTATTTTTTGAATTGAAGTCTCCACACACAATGACTCCCTTTGATCTTTGGGACAGCTTTTGCCTTACATCAAGAAACAGTGTGTTAAGGAATTCTTCGAAGGTCTGGATGGAACTGGCTGGTGATATGTATACAGAGTAGACAAAATTGTTGCCCGTCTGGATGCAAGTAAAGTTGTCAAAACTCTCAATCCTTGAAATAAGCGTTTGGTTTCTGCTTGTTTTTGTGATTCTTATCAGCGTATTTATATCGGGTTCATTTGATTTGTAGGTATAAGGTCCACTTATTTTTGATTTCTTCTTGTTCGGTTCCTGTATACATAAAATGTCGCAGTCCAATCTTTGAGCTATCGCTTATGCCAGATTCTCTGCAACAACTTTTCTTTGCGTATTTGCTTGCAGTATTTTGATTTGTAGTGGGGACATTTCTTAGTATTGGCAGAAATTTTCACAGGTATGTTTTCTAACACCAAACAGAAGTTATATCGCACAGGTAAGTTTTCTTCTTGGAAGTAGGTATACGTTTTCGCAGGTAAGTTTCTTTAAATATCACAGGTAGGTTCAAATAAGTAAAAGTTTTATACAGGTAAGTTCTAAAGTTTTTAAGTTTTTTAGGTTATAGAGTTTATATCACAGGTAGGTCTGAAAAAATTAGTATCACAGTCGCTAGTCCCCGGGTTATTACAGGTTCTATCACAGTCGGTTGTTCTATCACAGGTGTTTTTTACAGTATTATCGGTTTGATCACTGTCATGTATCGTGGAATTATCATAGTCGTTTATCCGAGTCTTTTTATTCTCACTGCTGTGTATTCTTTGGTTCTTAGCGTATGATGATCTTCTTATGGTAGCGAGGGCCCTTTTGAAGGCTGTACATTTCCCTGTTCCATACTTGTGTCCCTTTGTATCGCACAGGGGACAAAATTCGTCCTTAACGCATGCTCCTGACTGATGACCTTCTTCTCCACACCTGTAACACAAGTTACTCCTGTTTGGCCCATCGCAGTCCCTCACGTGATGTTCGTAGGACCAGCACTTCGAGCATTTTGTAACTTGCAGCCTTTTTTCTATATTGCAGTTCGCCATGCTTACTCTTATGTATCGATGCTGTGCTAGTATTGACGCCTTCTCCTTACTTATGTTAATAGTTGCTGCAAGGGTGTTATCACGATTTGGCCTGAAATCGCTTATTTTTATTTCGTCTTCATTTAGATCCCCAACTTTTCTCTCTATTGCTGTCCTAATCTCGTTTTTCGTTGTGGTAATCTCCATGCCTCTTACGTGAAAGGTCTCATTTAAGTTTGTCTCCCTCACTCCACTAACACGAATTTTAGCATTTGTAAACTTTTTATTTACGGCTTCTTTGATGTATTTCACTGCCTCCTTATTTTGTTCAGTAACGATTATTAGTTTCCCTTCCTTTGTAGTTCGTAGGGATTTTATTGATTTGCTTGCAGCTGTATTTATTAAATTTGTTTTAATACCCGTCACCAATGTCTTTATGTCTTCTATATCTTCAATTATAAGCGCGCACGTTGAGCGCTCTTTATTTTTATTTATTTCAGCCTCTTTTACATTTGCGCTTGTCGTGTATATCGTCAGATTTGTATTCGTATCGTAGAAAATCATTTCACACATTTTTCTGAGAGTCTCCAGGTTACATTTCTTGATATGATGTAGAGCTACGTGTTCATCGTCTGCGGTATCCTCTTTAAGCCTGATAAGTTTTTCAAAAAGGTCCTCTTCAGTGCCCTTTAGTGATATTTTTACAATTTTCTGGCATGATGTGTCCACCCGGTTTGTGTACTTCACCTTCGTGATTCGCTTTACCACTTCATATTCTTCCCCGATTTCACGTAGTTCGGGGAATCGGTTTCTGTATAGTCTCTGTATGTATTTGTCCATAGGAATATCATCATTTTCCACAAGCACTACTTTTACCGTGGTGTCTTTTGTGTCTAGCGGGTTTCCTATCTTAGTTTCTGTTCTGTTGTATCATTTATTTGACCATTTTAAATTTTTATATTGCCTCCATGAGTTTAAGTTCCTTTCTTCCGGCATTTGGGTAAGTATATTCTCCTTTCCCGTCATCCACGCTCCTGTTTGTGTGCCTATGTTTCTTGTTTGTGTTCCTCCCCCTACGTCTTGTGTATTTGTTTGTGTGTCTGCGTCTAATACCAAAACTTCTGGTTTGCTGTATCTATGTGTCTGTAGCCATTTTTGGACTGCGGCTCCTTGTAGTACAGCTACCTGACGTTTTAGTTTGATCGTTAATTCTTTTATTTCTTTTTTTGTGTTTTGTTCAATGAAGTTTTCCATTTTCTTGGAGATTTGTGTAATTGCTTCTAGTGCATCATTCACTACAAATGCCTCCGGGCTTTCCCTTTTTTTGTATGGGTTTTTTTTTCTTCCATTGAGAGCTCTAGCCTCTTTCTTTTTGCCTGCTCACAGCCTTCACTAATTGAGTTTCTTCTTTGCAAGAATACAGCTGTCAGAAATTTATTTTTCATTTCTGTTGTCTGTCCTTTGTCTGTGTTTATTCCAGTATCTTTGCTAAGTATCCGAGCCTGGTCTCCTACCCCTGATACTTGACGGTCATTGGCTGACGGTCGGGGAGGGCCCGCCCTAGCACCCCCATCACCGACCGGAACTGGGGATCCGACCCCCTGCTCCGTAACTTGGATTCCTTTGTTTGTATCTGTCATATTTTTTGTTTGTTTTTTTTTTCCATTTGCATAGCCGGGTCATTAAAGGATAGGTCTACTTATTTTTTTTTTTTTTTTTTTTTTTTTTTTTTAGGTGTGGAAGGATGGGGAAGAAGAAGGAACCTCCTAGCCCTCGTTTCCTAATAGCGTCGGCGGGGAGAAGTGGTTGCTGCCAGGCAGCGGACCGTGGGAGAAGGATGACCTTAAAGGGTAAGTAGGGAAGAATTTAGGGAAGCATGTTTTGGAGACGCCTCAGTGAAGCGCCCGAGCCGTCCTTAGCAGACAGACGTCCATCCTTGCGCTTTTGTGCTCAAGGCTGGACGGCCGTCTGAGCCCCCTCCACCAGCGTCAAGGTCTAGTGGCTCCTGAAGGGGGAACCCAACTCAACCCAACCCAACCCAACCCAACCCGGTTTGGGAAAATCTGAAAGCAGACAACCCCCTGGGCATTGTTGTTCCAGTCGTCCAGGGGAGTGTGGGGTTAGGAAGGCCAATCCTGGCATGGTCCCTGCCCACTAAAAACCCTATCCTCATGGTCAAATCAATGTAGGAGGCGCCATTCCATCTGTTCATCGTGGGTAGTTTTCCATCATTTAGAACATAGAGCTCAAGCGCTTGGATCCATTCCAAGAGAAATACTCCTCTTTTATCGTTTACGTTTCCACCCCAATACGTATTTTTTGCATTAAAGTCCCCGGTGATCACAATACTTTTTCTACGGATGGTTCTTCTTATATTTGCTTCCAGCTCTTCTAGGTGTTCTACAAATTCTGTATATGGACGATTGGGACTAATATACACGCTACACATATATTGGGACTAATATACAACACATAGTCTTTGGTTTCGACGTTTACAAAGCACTCGTTTTGGTTATACTTTATCACAGAATATCTATTACTGTGGTTTATAATAGCGGCTGTGTTCTTTTCGTTTATATATATGTTTCTTTTTCCTTGGCATTTTCTATTGTTTGGTTCCGTTATTGTTATGAAGTCACTTTGGTTTTTTGTAGCCTGTAGTGTTGCCATATCGTGGGCATGAATACTATTATTTGTATTAATTTGTAAAATTTTGAGATCCATAAACTGTTAAAACTTAACTAGTAGAATCACAGGTATTATCGGAGGTATTATCACAGATTTCTTTGGTTTGGACGTCTGTTTCAGACTCTAGTTCTCGTTTTTTATTGGATTTATTTTGGCGGCGTTGTATGTTTAAGACCCTTTTATAGGACTTGCATTTTCCGGATCCGGCTCTGTGTCCAGTCTCCATGCACAGAGGACATTCTTCTTCTCTTTGGCAGTTGGTGGCAACATGGTCCGTAGCTCCGCATTTAAAACAGGAGGTTGTCCTATCTATTCCCGTGCAGTCTTTGGTTTCATGGTCATATGCCCAGCATCGTTTACATTTAGCTATTGTTAGACGTTCTTCTATTTGACAATTAACTATACCAATTCTTAATTTATTGTCTTGCAATAGCTTGGTGGCATTTTTGTTGCTTAATGATAATGAAGCAGCCAGAGTATTTCCAGCATTCGGCCTGACTTCCCCCAGTTTGTACTCATTTTCCTTTAGATCGCCTAGTTTTTGTTTAATTGCGTCGATTATTTCTTCTTTTGTTGTTGTCACTTCCATTCCCTTGATATGAATAGTTTGGGGAAGCGCTGACGTCATTCCTCTGATACTAGTTCTTGAGCCAGGTATGTTTTCTCTAATTGCTTTTTGGAGAGCTAAGGCTTGTTCTTGTTTTTTATCAGTAATAATGAGGACTGAGCCATCCTTTGTTTGCCTGACGTTTCTTATGATGTCTCGAATCTTTTGGTCTTTTATTGCCCGTTTTATTTCCAGTATAACGTCTTTGTATTCTTGTCCCTGTTTGTTAACTATTAAGGCATAAGTTTCTTCCTGTTTGATTGGTTGCCTTTTTTCTCGGCTTTGGTTTGATCCATTGTGCTCTTGTATTTTTAGAGATGTTGTGTAGATAACGATCTTGGTGTTTGTGCCCTGAAAGACTGCCTCTACCATTTTCTGGAATTTAATCAGACTCATCGTTTTGATATGGTGGAGCGCTATACACTTAGCGTCCCGGTTAAATTCCTTAATTTTTTGTAAGTTCTCCCATAGCCCACATAATTCATTGTTATGTGTAATTTTTATTACTTGGTGTTCGATCCTCTTTACCGCACCTTCACTAGTACGGAAGCTGGTAGATCTGTACAGAGACCCGTACACTTCTTTTAATTCCTCAAGCTCCGGATACTTGAGCCGGTATATTCTTTGGATGCTCTCTTGCATTTCCTTGTCTCCCTGTTCAACAAAGACAACTTTTATTTCTGACTCTCTGCATAGCGTAGGGTCGCCCACTTTAATCTGTGTATTAATGAATATATTTTCTGACCATTCCTTGTCCATGATATTTATAAAATCATTGTAGTCCATTTCTAGACCAATCGTTTTGAGGATCTCTTTTGCTTTCTCAGCTTCTTTTTGTGTGGTGCAAGATTTGCAGCTACTAGCTTCTTTAACCTTATTTTTTTCATTTTTTAATTGCTCCTGTAGTAGTTCAATTTCTTTTTTATACCCCTCTTCCTGTTCTTGTTGGAGGAGTTTCTCAATTTTATTGTCTTGAATTACGCAGTTAAAAAGGGATTTCATTTCAATTTTGCCATCTCAAGCATCTTGTTTTTCAGGTCGTTAAGTTTAGGCGTAGTTTCAATTTCTTTGATGCGCTGTGACAAGGGTGGACTGCTGGCCTTCCTTTTTTTGTTTGATATATTTTGTTCTATATTTTCAGTTGTTTTTTTATTACTTTCCATATCTCTGCTCGTGCTGGGTTCGGTTGTCGCTGTTGTCGTTTTAGGCGGTGTTCTTTGTAAAGAGCTTCTTCTTTCAAAAGGATTATATCCGGTCTGCGTTCCAGTATTATTCCACGCCTCAGCCTGGTTCCCTAACGAGGGCGATAAACGGTAAATTGCTGACGATCGGGGTAGGCCCGTTTCCTCACCTACGATGCCGACCGGTACTGGGGTGTCCCTCCCCTGCACCGTAAACTTTTCTCCTTTTGGTGTGCTGTCCATATTTGTAATAAGGTTCCTTGTTCGTTGCCAGGTCATCATCGAATTAATCATAACGTTTTTTTTTTTTTTTTAAGGAATGAATGTGGATAGAGCAAGAACCTCCTAGCCCTCGTTTCCTAATAGCGTCGGAGGGGAGAAGCAGTTGCCACCAGGCAGCAAAACCAAGGGAGTGGGATAGCGTTAATAGGTAAGTAGGGTGAGAATTAAGGATAACGTTTTTAGGAAGCGCTTCGTAACGCCTGAGCCGTCCTTAGCATACAGACATCCAACCTCGCGCATACACAACTCAAAGCTGGACGGCTGTCTGAGCCCCCTCCACCAACGACAAGGTTCAGCGGATCCTCGAGGGGGAACCCAACCCAACCCAACTTTTTTTTATTTTTTTTTTTTTTTTTAGAGGTTTAGGAAATATGCGTGCAGACCCCCCAGGAATTGATGTTCAGGCGCCTGGGGGAGTGTGAGCATGGGGAAACCGATCCTGGCATAGCCCCGACTCACTAAAACCCTTTCCTCTGTCCTGCCACGCCTACCTGGACCCGCTAGAAGAAGAAAGCATTTCCTCAGGTAGGTGCCGGTTTTTTTTTCTTGCATATGAGTTTTGTATTAATTTTCATATCTTATTCTCTTTGTTTATTTAATTTGTTTTTTTAAAGTTTTTGTTTTTTTTTTTCTATTCGTCCTTGAATTTCTTTTTCAGGATATTCGTGGCCATTTTGACTATTTCTTCGAAGGTCTCTTTTCTCGCCGTCATTAAGTCTAGAAAATTATCTGGGGTTATATGGTTTCCAATTATTGCCTGTGAGGCTTGCATTTCAATTTCCCATTTGGGGCATACAAACATTGTGTGCTCGCTGGTGTCTGTTTGTTCTTCGCAGTATTTGCATGACGGACCACCCTTCGTTTTTATCTCATGTAGGTAATTTCCGAAACTTCCGTGTCCGGTAAGCATCTGCGTCATATAGAAATTTACCTCTCCATGTTTCCGGTTAATCCACTTTTTAATATTCGGTATCAGTCTGTACGTCCATCTTCCTTTACCTGATTCGTTCCATTCGTCTTGCCACTTAGACACTGAGATTTCCCTTTCCTCCCTCCTGGAGCCCTCAGTTACTATTGGTCTCCGAAACAGTCGTCTTCTTTCTTCTGCTAGGATATGAAGAGGGATCAGTCCTGCTATTACACCTATTGCCTCGGTTGGAGCTGTCCGATATGCCGCACATACCCTAAGGGCCATTGTTCTTTGAGCACGCTGTAGTCTTTTTTTGTTTATATCGTAGAGCAGAGCTTCGCACCACACAGGTGCTCCATACATAATTATATTCTCGCGGGCGTATGCTAACACTCTCCTTTTTGTTTCTGTTGGGCCCTTTATGTTCGGAAGTATTGCGCAGAGCGATTTAGCTGATTTTTGCGCTTTTAGGCAGCTTTCCCTTATGTGGCAGCTCATTGTGAGTGGTCGGTCTACGTGAAAACCTAGATATTTTACGATCTTGGCAGGCTTTATTTCCTTACCCTCAAAAATAAACTTAATGTGGTCCGTTTTCCACTTATGGCTGAGTAGTATTGCCTCGGTTTTTTCTACAGCAATTTTGAGGTTGTGTTTACGCATCCATCTTGCCACCAGATCTAGCGTTTCCTCCACTCCTTCCTGTAAATCGCGGTCGTTTTCCTTCGTGGTTAATATCGCCAAATCGTCAGCATAACAAATTAGTTCTGTTCCTTCTGGTACCGGCAAGTCCATAATACTGTTATAGAGTGTGTTCCATAATGTTGGACCCAGCACCGACCCTTGCGGTACCCCACCAAAGATCTCTCTTTCATCTTCTTTTGCTAAAGTAATAAATCTCTCGCTTAGGTAACTCCTGATTATGTTTATTAGTTATGCACTAATATTCCATGCGTGTAATTCTTGGATTATCAGTTGCCATAATGCCCTGTTAAAAGCGTTTTTTACGTCTACTAGAACTAAAGCATTGCGGGTGCCTGGTCTCCTTTTTGCGATTTGCATAACACGTTCCATTGCGTGGGTGGTGGACCTCCCCTTGATAAAACCGTACTGGTTTGGATGCATGCCATTTTTTTTCGTTCTAATTTCGTCTAATAGTCTAGCGTTAAGTATTTTCTCGTAGGTTTTTCCTAGGACGTCTATCAGGCATACTGGTCGAAATTTCGGTAAGTCTATGTGGTCTTTTCGAGGTTTTTCAATTAAAACAAGTTTCGACCTTTTCCATTCCTTTGGAAACCTATTTTCCTGAAAAAAATTATTATAAAAGCACCTGAAATACTCCACGTTATTCAGAATTATGCTTTTTATAATGACAGGTGGGATATTATCGCATCCCGGAGCTTTATTCGTCTTGATGCTCCCTGCCGCCTCTATCATTTCTTTCTCTTTGATTATATCGCAATTGTTTATCGCAGTTTGTACTGTTCCTAGTGGAGCCCAAGTTTGCCTCTGGTGGACGAATAGACTATTAAATTGCCTGACCTTTTCCTCTATAGACATTTTCACTTTCGGGGGTGTTTTTTTGAGTTTCGAGGTTATAATTCTATAGGCCTGCCCAAAGACGTTTTCCTGTAGATCGTCGCAAAGTTTGTTCCACGAGGTTTTTTTCGCTTTTCTAATGTTCTTTGCAAGGTTTTTTTTCGAGTTTTTATATTCATTTTTGTATTCTTCGCGTAGATCGATGTTTCGCGTCTCCTTTTGGAACCTTCTTCTTTTTTGTTTGACCTCTAGAATAAGTGACTGGATAGCTTCTGTCCACCAGTAAAGCATTTCGTAATTCTCATCGCACTTAACTACTTTGGTGCTTTTGTGATAGGCTGCCCGGATCATCTTGGCTATTTTCTCTGCTGATTTAGGTGGTGGCTTTCTATATATGATCCGTTTAAATTCTTGTCGTAATTTAGCCAAATCGGTTTTCCCGTATTTTTGTCTTCTTAAATGGCCTGTCTCTAACTTGTCTGCGGGGATCTCAGTGAGGATGAACTTGTGCTCTGTCACGTCTGGATCCTCTAGAATCTTCCATGTTGGATTCTTTCTAAGCACTTTCTCGCAGCCAATGGATAGGTCGATGTAGGAGAACCCGGTCTCCCTAACCAGTGTCGGAAGCCTGCCATCGTTTAGAACATTTAATTGGTTGCTTTCACACCATTCCAATAGTTCAGTGCCTCTTCTATCAGTTTGATGTCCCCCCCAAAGTGCGTTTTTTACGTTGAAATCACCCGTAACGAGCAGTGGGTAATCCGGGTTTTGCGCCCTCAAATCGGTAACAGCATCGTCTAGTTCCCGAAATGCTGTGCGGAAGTCATTGAAGCTTATGTTTGGACTTATGTACGCCGATATGATACAGATTTCTCTAAGCCTTACACTTACATAACACGTTCCAGTCTTAAAGTCTAGAACATCCATACTCTTGCTACAGTTTACGATTAACGCATCCGCGTTACTATTATGATAAAAGTTTCTATTACCACTTCTGCATTTTTTCTTGTTCGGTTCCGTTATACAGACCACCTCGCATTTATTGGTTGCTGCTGCTAATTCAGCTGCATCATGTACTGTTATGCTCCTATTGGCATTAATTTGTAGAACACGCATTTCTTAGAATATATAAAAAAAAAGGATAAAAAAGATATAAAAACAAGAACAAAAATTAGGCAGAACACTCTTCTAAAATGCTAGTATCACAGACGTATCACAAATAGTTTTGTATCACAGACGGTTGAAAGTCTTTTCCTCTTTGCTGCCTCCTTGCGAAGGAGATGGCTCTTCTAAAAGTCAGACATTGTCCTGATCCGATTTTATGACCCTGATTGCATACGAGGCAACTAGCCGGTAATCTACAGTCCTTAAAGAAGTGTCCTTCCCTCCCGCAGTTAGTACACAGCATGCTCCTATCTGGGCCCCGACAGTCTTTAGCAAGATGGCTGTAGTCCCAGCATCTATGACATCTATTAACCTCTACTTTTTCTTCCAAGCTACACCTGGTGAAACCTATTTGCAGGCTCCTTGTTGCCAGTAATGTCCCTGATGAGGTTTTATTTATGATCAAAGTAGCTGCAAGAGTGTCTCGAGCATTTGGTCTCAATGGGCTCAGCCTGTAGTGCTCCCCTTCCTTTATCGGTCCTGTCACTGTCTCAATCGCCTCCATTATCTCTTCCCTCGTTGTTGTCGTTTCCATCCCTCGGAAATGAAATAATGCTTTTTCAACTGTGTTTCCATCTTTTATTCTTATTTTGTCGAGCTGTGTGTTGTCCTTTATTGTTTTTTCCAGAGCTTTTACAGCATTTCCATCTTTGTCTGTGGTAATGAGAATATTACCGCTTTTTGTTTTTTGAATATTTCGTATTATTTTTGTTTCTTCTTTTCCTTTTAGTTTCGTCTTTAGACTCTTTACTAATTCTTCATATGTGTTCTCTCCTTTCTCTATAATTAATGCGCTGGTATCCCTTTCCCATTTCCTCTTAATCATTGGTACATTTTTTTGAAGGTCCCTTTCGTCGTTCGTGTATATCGTGACGTATGTGTTCAGGCCATGGAAAACAGCTTCCACCATTTTTCTAAATCTGTTTATTTCCATGTTGTTAATTTTGTGAAGAGCAACGTTATCATCATCATTGGTTGCGTCTTTTAATTTTGTAAGGTAAGCCCATGTTTCTTCCTCGCTACGCCCTTGTTCCATTCGCACGATTTTTTGCGTTGTTGTTTTAGTTCTCGTTTTCGTCGTTGTTGTCGTCGTTCTTTCAAAAACCTCAAAGTCACTCTCCATAGTGGCAATTTCTGGAAATCTTTCCCTGAATAGCGACTGGATGCTCCGTGACATGTCTCTGTCCTCTGGATTGTTTAGAACAACTTTCACAGTCGCTGGCTTCGTCCTGAGCGGATTTCCCACTTTGATCTCGGTGTTGCTCATCTTTGATTCATCCCATGTCATGTGTGCAGCCTTTTCCCATTCCTTGAACGTCCTTAAGTCCTTTATTTCCAGTTCTTTGTTGTTTGCTGTAGTCTCCTTCCATGGCATTGTTTGAGTGCAAGCCTCTGTTTTATCAGTGTTGGCTAGCGATATTGCTTGTGAAATGTTGTCAACGTTTATGTACCTGGATAAGCGGTAAAGTTTTTCAACACTCTCTTTTATGTCCTTTCGTGTGTTCTGATTCGTTCTTACGATTTGAGTTAAATTCTTTATTTCATCCCTTAACTTTTCGATATTTAAAACAGTTTCGTCCTCTTTGTTTTTAATTGGTGTTTCTTTTCTCTTTCTCTTTGCTGGGTTTTCACTTTTATTTTTTTCAATTGGACTGTAATCTAATACAGTCGCTGTTGCATTGCTGTTATTTTCCGTAGGCGTTCCCGGAGGTGTCCTCCGAATAATGCTTGATCTTCTTGAAAAGTTTTTCATTATTTCCTCCTCGAGTTCCATTTGATTGGTTGAGATAAATGGAAGATTGTCCCCCCCAGAATCGACTACCCGACACATGTTGAAGCCTATCCTTACTCTGCCCTCATTTAGAATTGTTGTTGCATCCCAGGCGTTTATTTTCACAGTGGCGGTTTGGTTCCCATATTGCGTTGGTCTGAGGGATTGTACCTCAATGTTTTCCGGAAATTTGATGTTTCCTATGCGCAGGTTTCTCTCTACCTCTTCTTTGCTGGCGATCATGTCTATATCTTTAACATGTAAAGTTTTAATAGATCTGTCTGATAATAGTTTTACCTTGTGCTCCCCCTGTAAGGCCTCTTTAATCCTATTGCTTAGCTTTCCCGCTTCTTCTCTTTCTTGTCGTGTTGTTATGATTAGGTCACCTTTTGCCGTCTGCCTAGTGTTTATTATTTGATCCACCATCTCTTTTTCTTTGATTCTTTCCTTCAGTGTTCTTAGCGTATCCGCATATGTCCCAGTACCGCTTTCTACTATAATTGCCTCTTGTCTGGGTTTTTGCATCGGTCCTGCTTCTCCGGTTCTTCCCACGCAAAGTGTAATCTCTTTTCCGTAGAAAGTCGCGCATGCCATTTTTTTAAAAGTATTGACCGAATTCATGCCTGGCGGCTGGGCTATTGTGACTTCCGAGTTTTCCTCATTCCTAAATAGGCTTTGTCTTATGTGTTTGAGAATGTGAAAGATATCCTCTTCACTTCTACCGCCTTGTTTGCTGTGATCGAATAAGGCCAGCGTTACATTTTTTTTCCACCGCGTTTTGGTTCCGTCGCCGTTTTCTATACTGAACGTTTGTTCAACGGTTGTCACTTTTCCCCCCTTACAGTCTTCTTTTCTACCTTCTGCTGCTTCTGGGTATCTGTTAAGGTATCTTTTACAGTTGCGAGTTCTGTTTGCCGGATTTATATCGCAAAACAGAATCAGGTGTCTGAATTTGTTATGCCATGGTTCTCCCTTTGTGATTTTAGTCATTGCCCAGTTTGCTCCAGCCCAGTTCCTATCCTTTACTTCCATAAATTCTTGAACCGTATCGGCGCTGTTAGTTGGAAATCTTTTTGTTTATCCTCTTTTTTGCATTGTTCGCAAATGTTTTTGACAGTTTTGTTCTCGTTTTTTATTTTAATGTTTTTTTCTTCCTCTTCTTTTAGTTTTATCTTAAGTTTCTCTATGTCGTTTATGTATCCTTCTTCTTTTTCTTGTGTTAATATTTTTTCCATTCTGTATTCTTGTACGACGCTATTGCAGATTCCTTTCAGTGTCCCCAGAATTTCTTTAATTTCTCTATGCACATTTCTATTGTCCAATACAAACTTAGTAATTTCCTTTATTTTTGTTTGCATTGCCATGAGCTTGGGACTAAGTTGAATTTCTCTTATCTTTTCTGCCAGCGGTGGGCTACTAGCTTTCCTCTTTTTCTTGTTCGGCTGAACATCTGTCTGTTCTCTCGGTGGAGTTGCTTGTGTGCTCGATATATCGTGCAATATTCATCTGTCTTGTTGATCCCTGCTTGGAGGGGTTCGCTGTATGGAGCTTCTTCTCTCAAATGGGTTTATTTGAGTTGTCTCTGTTCCAGTTGTATTTTCCAACGTCTCGGCCTGGTCCCCTGCGCAAGGCGTTAAGCAGTCGTTGGCTGACGGTCGGGAGAAGCCTGCCTGATCACTTGCTGCACCGACCGGTACTGGGGTATCCCTCCCCTGCACCGTAAACTCAAAATCTTGATTTTGTCTCTCCATAGTTTTTTAATAGTTTTCCTTTTTCATTGCTCAGTCAATACCATGTTATCTATCCTTTTTTTTTTTTTTCTTTTTTTTTTTTATTATAATGTGAAAAGATCCCTAGCCCTCGAAAATCTAATAGCGTCGGGATCATAAATACCAAGAGTTGACCAAGGGCAGTCTAGATAGAAAGAAGAAAGCGCCTCACCCCAAGTTCAGCGGAAGGATGGTGAGGGAGAAGAAAAAACAGCAAGTGTAAAAGGTAAGTAGTTTGAGCTGTCCTTAGCAGACAGACATCCAATTTCGCTCGCAGAAAAAAAATTGTTCGAGATTGGATGGCTGCCTGGGCCCCCTCCACCGACGACAAGGTCCAGCATCTCCGCGAGGGGGAACCCAACCCAACCCAACCCAACCCTTTTTTTTTATTTATAGACGAGAAAATGCATTTACGCACCCCCTCGGGAAAGGGGTGTGTGGGGCTCACCCGTCCGGGAGGGGAACAGTACTACCCACTAAAAACTCGTCTGTTTCTGCCGAAAACATAACCGGAATCACTAGGGCAGTTTACGTCGGTCATGTTTCCTGTACTAAAAGTTTTCTTCTTTTTTCTTCTTTCTTTTTTCTTTTTTCTCGTCCTTTTTTTTTCTTTTCATTTTCTTGTTCTCTCTCTTCTGATTCTTTTTTGCTCGTTATGTTTTTTATCATTGCGTGCACCATGTTCCACTTTTCCTTGTTTTCCATCATCTGTATTATTATATACTCTGGTGTGAGTTCCAAATTAAGTTGTGTTTCTACAGTCTGCCGTTCTCTGGTCCATCTGTTACAACTGAATAAAGTATGTTCAGCTGTATCCTGCTCCCCACAATATATACAAAAGTCATCCGCGGTTTTCTTAATTCTTTTTGTATAGCTCCTGAAGGAGCCATGGCCAGACAACACCTGCGTGAGAAAATAGTCAGTCGCTCTATGATTACATTGCACCCACTCCTTTAAATTTGGGATCAAACGTCGGGTCCAAATAGCTTTTTCAGTCTCTTCTTGCCATGATGTCTGCCACCGCTCTAAGGTGGCTTCCCTGGCTTCCTGTTTACCTGTTCCTCCCATGATAAATCTCCTTTCTTTGACTATTTCTATCAAAGATGGTACTGCACATATTACTTGTATGGCTTCGCTGGAAATTGTTCTGTATCCGCAGGCAACCCTTAACAGAGCTTTTCTTTGAACTCTTTCTACCAATGTCTTATACTTCTTAAACTGTAGCATACCTCCCCACACCGTAGATCCGTACAAAATTATTGACTGTACTACTGCGTACAACAACAGTCTTTTTTCATACCAGGGGCCTCGTATGTTTGGCATCAGTCGGGCTAGCAGTGCTGTTTTTTCTTCAGCTTGTATCACATGAGGTCCAAAGTGCATATCTCTTCCTATGATCAAACCCAGATACTTAACCTGGGGAGACAGTTCAATACTTTTGGAGCCCACTATGAAAGCTATTCCTCTCCTATCTCTGCGCCCATTCAACATCACTGCCTCTGTTTTTTCTTCAGCCAACGTTAAGCCTCTACTTTGCAACCATAATCGCACTTTTTGGAGAGCAGTGTTTGCATTATTCATTACTTCTTGTTTTTTTTGTGCTCTTATAACTAATGCTAGATCATCTGCAAAACCAATAGCCCTAGCATCCGGCCCATGATCCAGATTGAAAATTGGGTCATAGAATATATTCCACAGGGTGCGGCCCAAGACCGATCCCTGCGGAACCCCTGCCGAGAGATGCCTTGTCTTTTTGTCATATTTGATAGTCCTATTACTCAGATATTCCTGTATTAAATTTACTAAATATGGGGAGAAACCTCTGACTCTCATTTCCTTTACAATTCCATTCCAAGAGGCTGTATTAAAAGCGTTTTTTATATCCAGTGTAATCAACACACACCATCTTTTACCTCCTGCTCCATCTCTGCCTAGCTTTGTATTCCAGCCATAATCCAAGACTTGTTTTACTGCTTGTATTGTCAACCTTCCCTTGCGGTAACCATACTGATAATTTGAAAGCTGCCTGCCATGATCCATTTCCATAACTATTCTCGTTTTAATGAGCTGCTCGTATAGTTTAGCAACTACATTCATTAGGCATAGGGGCCTATATGCATTTGGCGCTTCTGCGGGTTTGCCCGGTTTTAATAATAGAACAAGCTTAGCTAGTTTCCATAGCTGCGGGAAGCTCTGTTCTTTAAGCAGTTTATTAAAAGATTCAAGAAACAGTTCCGGAGCAAGGGCCACTGTGTCTTTTATTACTTCTGGGGTATGCCATCGACTCCAGGAGCTTTTCCAGTTCTAATTTTCTCCCCCGCTTCCCTAATTTCGTCTATTGTAAAAAGTTTTGGCGCTTCTCCAGGAATTTTCTGGTATGTATATCTTTGATCCGGAAATAATACACTTACAACTTCATCCATTTTCTTTGCAGAGAGATTTATTGGTGACGTAAATCCCTTTATACTCTTCGTCATTATTTTGTAGGCCTGTCCCCACAGGTCGTCGTTCATCTGGTTACATAGATCTCTAAATAGTCTCCTTTTTTCTCCGTTTATTGCTCTGCTAAGATCCTTCCGCTTGTCTTTGTAGTTTTCGGCTGCATTTTCCCCAACTTCTCTCTCGATTCTCCCCCGAGCCACTAGCTTATTTGCTCTACACATCATTCTCCTAGCTGCAACACATCCGTCTCTTATTTCACTAATATGTTGGTTCCACCAATATGGAACGCTTTGTCTGTTTGGGCCATAAGGTGTCACCGACGCCCCAGTATGAACTCTTTTTAGTATTTCGGTGGGATCGTAATAATCCGTTGGACTATCAGCTATCTCACCCAATTTTTCTCTTAGTTTCTGCCTATCCACATATGCCTTGTTCTTGAAACTAATTTTTGGTACAGTTCTTCCTTGAATGTCAATTGTTATATGGCGATGGGGTGATAGTGGTTCATTTTCCAATACTTTCCATTTTTTCACCTTTCTTGCTAGCCGTGGAGTTAAGAAAGTTAAGTCTATGTGCGTTTGCGTATCTCTTCTCAAAAAAGTTGGTGAACCATCATTATGTATAGCTAGACCTAATCTCGCTCCAGCCTCTAGCAAATACTGACCTCTCCTATCGGTTTGCGGTGATATCCAGTCCATTGCCTTAGCATTGAAGTCATCCAATATAAGTGCCTCTCCCCCTACTCCTACCACCATGCTTATTACATTATCAATGAACGTCTCATACTCTTCTTGCCTTATATTAGGTGAAACGTAACAGCCAAAAATACTAAACTCTTCCATCTGTACATCAATTATCCCATCTGCCTTAAGCACTTTGTTGATCTTGACATTTGGATTCCTGTAAAATCTGTATTGTTGTGACGAATTCATAATGAGTTACTTATTATATTGGGTATTACGTCACTTATAGCAAAAATCAATTTAGAAATTTTTATCTCACACGCTCAACAATTATTGAAAAGAAGAAGAAAATAGACTTATTCACGTATTTAAAAGAAATATGAACTTAAATCTGTAACGATACCGTTCGATATACTTAATTTAATTTAAGTTCAATAAGTTTTAAATACAATAATTTACTTGAGGTATAATAGATTTTTTTATATACCTAGGAGCTGAGGTTCAATCTATTAATCTCTGAGCTCGTTTCTTCTTTTCAATATCCTACCTAACTTTGTTATGAATATTATAATTAAAAAACGATAAAATACAACAAGAAGACCTACTTTTTTTAAAAATACCTAATTTGAACCAACGTTTCGGTAGTTATATCTACTACCGTTATCAAGGTAATTAAAGTAAAATTAAATTAAATTAAAAATAAAATATACTTATCTTTCAAATTTTTAGTAATCCAGTCTCATCAAAATTTCTTCCTAATTCGAAAATACTTTATATACTTTTTTATATGATTTGACGGTTTATTAATAGTTTGACAAACTATTTTGAAAGATAACAAAATTTTCAAAGGTTACTTTTTTAAAAATTAAAGGGGTTTTTTTTTTTTTAAAAAGATTTTATTAAAAATATCTTAATTCAAAATAATTATCCCAAAGAATTTTTAGAAAATTGCTTTAAAGAGTTTGATAATCCACGTATAAAATTGAATCAACCACTTTTTACGACAAATCTTATTTTACCATTTATTCCAGGTTTTTCTGATAAGATAAAAAGAATTGCTAAAAAATTTAATATAAGAACTATTTTTAAATCACAAAACACATTACGATACTTATTAACAAAAACTAAACCTTTCAATGAAAATGAATTTAAAAAAAATGTAATCTATAAAATTCCTTGTATTTGTGGTAAATTTTACATAGGTGAAACCTGTAGACCATTACCAAAAAGAATTAATGAACATAAATCTTACATAAAAAACAATGATTTTCAAAAATCAAAAATTACACAACATGCATTCGACAATAACCACAGAATAGACTGGAATGCTTCCTCAATTTTAGCAAAGGAACCAATTTCAAAATTACGTAAGCTAAAGGAAAGTGCATTTATAATGTTAAATGAAGATAAATGCTTAGCTACTTGTTCGGTTGATTTTCATAATACATGGATTCCTTTGCTAAAGAGAGAGGTAGATCAGGGTATTCTCAAAATTAATTAATGATTTAAAATATTTGATATTCATGTATTTTCTATGATTAATTTACATTAAGATCACACCCCTTTAATTTTTAAAAAAGTAACCTTTGAAAATTTTGTTATCTTTCAAAATAGTTTGTCAAACTATTAATAAACCGTCAAATCATATAAAAAAGTATATAAAGTATTTTCGAATTAGGAAGAAATTTTGATGAGACTGGATTACTAAAAATTTGAAAGATAAGTATATTTTATTTTTAATTTAATTTAATTTTACTTTAATTACCTTGATAACGGTAGTAGGTATAACTACCGAAACGTTGGTTCAAATTAGGTATTTTTAAAAAAAGTAGGTCTTCTTGTTGTATTTTATCGTTTTTTAATTATAATATTCATAACAAAGTTAGGTAGGATATTGAAAAGAAGAAACGAGCTCAGAGATTAATAGATTGAACCTCAGCTCCTAGGTATATAAAAAAATCTATTATACCTCAAGTAAATTATTGTATTTAAAACTTATTGAACTTAAATTAAATTAAGTATATCGAACGGTATCGTTACAGATTTAAGTTCATATTTCTTTTAAATACGTGAATAAGTCTATTTTCTTCTTCTTTTCAATAATTGTTGAGCGCGTGAGATAAAAATTTCTAAATTGATTTTTGCTATAAGTGACGTAATACCCAATATAATAAGTAACTCATTTGGATTCCTGAACTTAAGCGCCACATTCTTCACCCTGTCTGTGAGCCATTATGATTTCTGCATTAATTTGACATTGGGTTCACTCGCTACAATTATGTCAACTAGTTCTTCTTCTGCTGTTTCCGCCGCTATATCATGCGCTCTCACTGATCGGTCAGCGTTAATTTGTAGGATCTTCATCAGGATATAATTTCTTCGATATATAATAAATAAATAGGTAAACAATAAATACGTGTATAGAAAGAGAAAGTGTAAAAATAAAAAGTAATAAAACTGTTTCAAAAACAACAGGCAATTATTACAGGTGTTGGGTTATCACAGTTTGTCGGTTATCACAGTAGGTTTCATCACAGACTTCAAGGTTAGTGTCGTCCGTGCCTCGTGCTCTCTGCCCATTGGAGTAATTTGTTCTTGCCGCGCTCAGGGCGCGCTTAAAAGTTCGGCATTGTCCAGATCCAATCTTAGGCATTGCTCCATTGCACAAAATACATTTTGCAGCATTCTTGCAGTCTTCTGCTCTGTGTCCCGGTTGCGCCCAACCCAACCATATCAAACCCAACCCAACCAAGTCAAACCCAACCCAACCAAATCCAACCCAACTAAAACTAACCCAACCCAACCAAATTCAACCCAAGTAAAACAAACCCAATTAAAACCAACTTAACCCAAATTGGTGTTGTTAAAATTTACAAATAAATTATTAAAAATGCATAAAAAAGTCTATCACTGAAGAAAGTAGGGGTTTCTATTAAAATAAGTAGCGGGTCATTAATTCATAAATTCTACCAAATTTAAAGGGTATAATAGTATACCGTAGCAGATAGAAAAGTTTCTTATGACACTTTTTTTAACATCCTCTTAAGATTTACCAATTGCTTTTAATACTTTTTTAAAAATGTGTATTCTCGAACTATTACAAAAAAATTAACAAGTCCACCCTCACTAATAATTGTTTTAGAAAAAAAAGTCTATCATTGAATAAACTAGGGGTTTATAAGAAAATATCTAGAGGATCATCACACAATTAATGGTGTATAAGAAGAAAATGATCGGTTTTTAAAAAATATACGCCCGTTGTATCTTAGTAATAATAGTAAAAAAGTCCATCATTAAAGAAACTAGGAGTTTATAAAAAAATTACTAGAGGATCATCACATAATTTAGGTGTATAAGAAGAAAAAGTAGCTGTTTCTAAAGAAAAAACCACCGGATAATCTAAATAAGATCAAAAAAGTTTCGTCATTGAACAAACTAGGGGTTTCTAAGAAAATCTCTAGAGGATCATCACATAATTTAAGGTGTATAAGAAGAAAATTATCAGTTTTTAAAAAATATACGCCCGTTTTATCTTAGTAATAATAGTAAAAAAGTCAATCATTAAACAAACTAGGGGTTTATAAAAAAATTACTAGAGGGTCATCACATAATTTTGGTGTATAAGAAGAAAAAGTAGCTATTTCTAAAGAAAAAACTACCGGGATATCTAAGTAGTTTAGATAGAAAAAGGTCCATCATTGAACAAACTAGGAGTTTATAAAAAAATTACTACCGGGTCATGGTCACAAATTGAGAACTTAAACCGTTTCGAAAGTATAAGTACCGGGGGGTTATCTTAGTGATTTAAAAGAAAAAAAGTCTATCATTAAAGGAAGTAGGGGTTTATAAGAAATTAACTAAGAAGAAAATGTAGCGGTTTCTAAAGAAAAAAACTACCAAATAAGATTAAAAAAGTTTCATCATTGAATAAACTAGGGGTTTATAAAAAAAATGATTAGAGGGTTATCATAAAATCCACATAATTTAAGGTGTATGTAAAGTGTATAATAAGAAAAAAAGCCGTTTTTCAAAATTATACGTGTGTTTTATCGTAGTAATAATAGTAAAAAAGTCAATCATTGAACAAACTAGGGGCTTATGAAAAAATTACTAGAGGGTCATAATGTATAAGAAAAATAAGTAGTTTCTGAAAAAATAGAGGTTGTTGGTTTTTTCAAAATATATATGTATGAAATTAAAAGTGTCTAAATAAATGAAAGAACTTTTTTAAATTAATAATGAAAAAATCTACTACTACCACCTATAAATGAACCTTTGGCTAATCGAGGATTGTGTAATATAATTTTATGTAAATAAATCACCATCGATAAAGTAGGTAGTTTTTGTTTTGACCGTTTTTTTTATAGATGGTAGATCAGGTAATTAGAACAATAATAATTTTAATTTTTTTTTCCGATTTAACATAGTTTGGGTAAATTAAAAGAATATAGGTCTAATGGTCTAAGTAAATCGAGGATCGTGTAATATAAATTTATGTTATAATTTTATGTAAATAAATCACCGATAAAGCAGGTAGTTTTTGTTTTGACCCTTTTTTTATAGATGGTTGGTGAGTTAGGATATGGTGACGATGATTCAGGTAAATAGAACAGTTATAATAATTTGAACTTTTTCTTCTGATTTATGATAATTTGGGTAAATTAAAAACTTAAATTATAAAAGAGACAAGACCAAATCCCACATAAAAAATAAAATCAGAAAAAGAATGAATGTAAAATTTTAAAGTTCAACATGAAAAAAAGTAGAGGTTTCTAAAGAAATAACTAAAAGGTAGTAAATAATTCAAAGTGTATAAGATAAAACAAAAGAAGTTTCTACAGATATAACTAGGGGTTCCTTCTCCTATTTTCAAAATCCTATCTATATATAAAAGTCGATCGTCATCGTTAATCTAAGTTTGTAGGTTTAAATTTCATAGGCCAACCCAACTCAACCCAACTAAAACAAACCCAATTGAATCCAACTAAACCCAACTGGTGTGTTCTAAGGCGTTAAAACTTACAAATAATAATCAATGATAAATTATTAAAATGCATAAAAAAGTTCATGAGATCATGAAAAAAGTAGGAGTATTTAGAAAAAATACTACTGGGTTATTTTAATAGTTTGAGAAAAAATCTATCATTGAACAAACTAGGAAGGGCTTATAAAAAAAAAAACTAGAGGGTTATCATAAAATGCACATAATTTAAGGTGTATAAGAAGAAACAGTAGCGGTTTCTAAAGAAAAAACTACCGGATTATCTAAGTAGTTTAGTTTAGATAGAAAAAGGTGCATCATTGAACAAATTAAGGGTATATAAAAAAATTACTAGAGGGTCATCATAAAATGCACATAATTTAAGGTGTATAAGAAGAAACAGTAGCGGTTTCTAAAGAAAAAACTACCGGATTATCTAAGTAGTTTAGTTTAGATAGAAAAAGGTGCATCATTGAACAAACTAATGGTATATAAAAAAATTACTAGAGGGTCATCATAAAATGCACATAATTTAAGGTGTATAAGAAGAAACAGTAGCGGTTTCTAAAGAAAAAACTACCGGATTATCTAAGTAGTTTAGTTTAGATAGAAAAAGGTGCATCATTGAACAAACTAAGGGTATATAAAAAAATTACTAGAGGGTCATCATAAAATGCACATAATTTAAGGTGTATAAGAAGAAACAGTAGTGGTTTCTAAAGAAAAAACTACCGGATTATCTAAGTAGTTTAGATAGAAAAAGGTCCATCATTGAACAAACTAAGGTTTAGATCAATTAAATGTCCGTTTAGCCGAGGTCGAGGTGGATCCAACTACAAATACTATCAGCTGGGATGAAGCGTCTGCTTTTCTGAAAATGCGTTGAAAAGAAAAGGTGCTTAGATAAGAGCATCGGACGGATCCAAGCCGTCTATCCGACTCCGGGTAGTATGGAACGGTATTATTTGAGGATGATTTTATGTAATAGGCCAAGTATCGTTTCATTTCTTGATGCTCGAACCGTAAATAATGTTGTTTTTTCTACTTTTAGGTCAGCTTGCGTTGCAATGAAGTTGATCGCCGATGACGAGGATGAAGGTGAACGTGCCCTGGAATGGACTGCCGCCAACATGAGAGCGAGACACGCTAGAACTACCTTTGGACTGTTGTACCTACAGCGCTGAGGCGCTGAGAGGTACTGAGAGGTACTGAGAGGCGCTGAGAGACCCCAAACACCTGTTTAAGAGATACATTAAAAAGATAAGCAGCGACCTGGATAGACAAGCGCCGACGGCTATAAACCCAATTACCCACCAAGGACAGAGGAAGATCGTCGATGATGCCACATTACAAAGGATGATGCTGATGCATCGGTACAAGTACGGTCTCCAGGAGGTACAACGTTTCGTGAGGGAGGGAGGAGAACCGACCGGCATGGGAAATATTGTGTACAGTGAGTTTTTGGAGAAGGTATTATTATCAAATTAATAGTAATTATTAATTATGATTAATATATACCATTTTTTTTAAAAACTTTGCTAATATACAGTAATTCTATCATAAATAGTATTGACTTTTTTTGTTCAAATCAGCGGGAGGGACGACAGATGAGAAGAGGAGGGGTCTTTTAGTCAGTAAGAGTCTGACACTACCCTAATGAGCCGCGCCGATTATTAGGGTGTCCATAAGGATTTTCCCCCTTCTACTTAAACAAAAAAAAAAGAAAAAAAATTTATATTGTAAAAAATAGTTTTTAATAAAATTGTAATTATTTGTTACTATTAAAACAATAAATTTTCTTTTTAAATTACTTGAGTTTTTCTCTTATGTATATAAACATTCTATTTTGGGTTGGAAAGGGTTGGATTTGGGTTGGGTTGGCATGTATTAAAATAATAGATATTAATAATTATAAATAATTTAAACTTTTTATTAAACAGTAATTCTATCATAAATAGTATTGACTTTTTTTGTTCACATTAGCGGTTTCCTCCTTTAACTTGAACATAGAAAAGAAAAAAAACTTGAATTTAAATTGAAATTATTTGTTCCTATAAAAAAAATTAATTCCTTTTTTAAATTACCTATGAAATACCTATAAAATAGTTTTTAGTTATGTTCAGTTGTGTTGGGCTGGGTTGTCTTTGTTTGCTTTTTGTTGGGTTGGATTTAAGTTATGTTGGATTGTGCTGGGCTGGGCTGGGTTCGTTTGGGATTGATTTGGTTGGGTTGGGTTGAGTTGGGTTGAAAAAGGTTGGGTTTGGGTTGGGTTGGGTTCGTTTTAGTTGGGTTGGGTTGGGATGGAAAGGGTTGGGCTTAGGTTGGGTTGGCATGTATTAAAATAATAGATATTAAGTATTATGAATAATTAAAAACTATTTTCTTTAAAATATTACTAATAAGCAGTAATTCTATCATAAATAGTATTGACTTTTTTTTTTGTTCAGATCAGCGGTTTCTCCCTTCAACTTGAACAAAAAAAAAAGAAAAAAAAACATTAATTTAAAATGGAATTATCTGTTGCTATTAAGAAAATATATAAATGTTCTTTTTAAATTACTTAGGTTGGATCGGGTTGGACTGGGTTGGGTTGTGTTAGGTTAGGTTGGGTTTGGGTCGGGTTAAGTTGGGTTGGAAAGGGTTTGGCTTGGGTTGGGTTGGCATGTATTAAAATAATAGATATTGATAATTATGAATAATATAAACTATTTTCTTTAAAACTTTGTTAATAAGCAGTAATTCTGTCATAAGTAGTATTGACTTTTTTTGTTCAAATCAGCGGTTTCCTTCTTCAACTTGAACTAAAAAAAGGAAAAAAATTCCTTCATTTAAACTGGAATTATTTGTTGCTAAAAAATATATAAATGTTCTTTTTAAATTACTTAGGATGGTTTGAGTTGGACTGGGTTGGGTTGTGTTAGGTTGAGTTGGGTTGGGTTGTGTTAGGCTGGGTTTGGGTTGGGTTGGGTTGGGATGTATTAAAATAATAGATATTAATAATTATGAATAATTTAAACTATTTTCTTTAAAATTTTACTAATAAGCAGTAATTTTATCATAAATAGTATTGACTTTTTTTGTTCAGATTAGCGGTTTCCTCCTTCAACTTGAACAAAGAAAAAAAAAACTTGAATTTACATTGAAATTATTTGTTCCTATAAAAAAAAATGAATTTCTTTTTTAAATTACCTATGAAATACCTATAAAATTGTTTTTATTTACGTTGGGTTGTGTTGGGATGGAAAGGGTTGAATTTAGGTTGGGTTGGCATGTATTAAAATAATAGATATTAATTATTATGAATAATTAAAAACTATTTTCTTTAAAATTTTACTAATAAGCAGTAATTTTATCATAAAAAGTATTGACTTTTTTTGTTCAGATCAGCTATTTCCCCCTTCAACTTGAACTAAAAAAAGAAAAAAAAATACATTAATTTAAACTGGAATTATTTGTTGCTAAAAAATATATATATGTTCTTTTTAAATTACTTAAGTTGGGTTTGGGTTGGGTTGGGTTGGGTTGGAAAGGGTTGGGTTTAAGTTGGGTTGGCATGTATTAAAATAATAGATATTAATAATTATGAATAATATAAACTGTTTTCTTTAAAACTTTACTAATAAACAGTAATTCTTTTATAAATAGTATTGACTTTTTTTGTTCAGGTTAGTGGTTTCCTCCTTTAACTTGAACAAAGGAAAGAAAGAACAACTTGAATTTAAATTTAAAGTATTTGTTCCTATAAAAAAAATGAATTTCTTTTTTAAATTACCTATGAAATACCTATAAAATAGTTTTTAGTTATGTTGTGTTGGGCTGGGTTGGGTTCGTTTGGGTTTGATTTGGTTGGGTTGGGCTTGGGTTGGGTTGGCATGTATTAAAATAATAGATTTTAATAATTATGAATAATATAAACTATTTTCTTTAAAACTTTGCTAATAAGCAGTAATTCTATCATAAGTAGTATTGACTTTTTTTGTTCAAATCAGCGGTTTCCTTCTTCAACTTGAACTAAGAAAAGAACAAAAAACTTGAATTTTACTAGAAATTATTTGTTCCTATAAAAAAAAATCTTTTTTAAATTACCTATAAAATACATATAAAATAGTTTTTAGTTCTGTTGGGTTGTGTTGCGATGGAAAGGGTTTGGTTTAGGTTGGGTTGGCATGTATTAAAATAATAGATATTAATAATTATAAATAAATTAAATTATTTTCTTTCAAATTTTACTAATAAGCAGTAATTTTATCATAAAAAGTATTGACTTTTTTTGTTCTGATCAGCGATTTCTCCCTTCAACTTGAACTAAAAAAAGAAAAAAAATACAATAATTTAAACTGGAATTATTTGTTGCTAAAAAATATATAAATGTTCTTTTTAAATTACTTAGGTTGGTTTGGGTTGGACTGGGTTGGGTTGTGTTAGGTTGGGTTGGGTTGTGTTAGGTTGGGTTTGGGTTGGGTTGGGTTCGTTTTAGTTGGGTTGGGTTGGGATGGAAAGGGTTGGGCTTAGGTTGGGTTGGCATGTATTAAAATAATAGATATTAATAATTATAAATAATTTAAACTTTTTTCTTTAAAACTTTACTAATAAAGAGTAATTCTTTCATAAATCGTATTGACTTTTTTTGTTCAGATTAGCGTTTTCTCCCTTCAACTTGAACTAAAAAAAGAAAAAAAATACATTAATTTAAACTGGAATTATTTGTTGCTAAAAAATTTTCTTTTTAAATTACTTAGGTTGGTTTTGGTTGGACAGGTTGGGTTGTGTTAGGTTGTGTTTGGGTTGGGTTGGGTTCGTTTTAGTTGGGTTGGGTTGGGATGCAAAGGGTTGGTCTTAGGTTGGGTTGGCATGTATTAAAATAATAGATATTAATAATTATGAATAATATAAACTATTTTCTTTAAAACTTTACTAATAAACAGTAATTCTTACATAAATAGTATCGACTTTTTTTGTTCAGATTAGCGTTTTCTCCTTTTAACTCGAACAAAAAAAAAAAAGCAAAAAAGAACTTGAATTTAATATGTAATTATTTGTTCCTATAAAAAAAATAACTACTTTCCTTTTAAATAACCAATGAAATACCTATTTATTAAATTAATAAAAAAAAAAAAACAATAATTAACCCGGTCCAAAAAACGATGCCAGCTAGCGAGCCGTCGACGTTCCTCCGATGACTCGACGGGCAGCTTCCGGGAAACCAAAGCTTTTGGGTTCCGGGGGAAGTATGGTTGCAAAGCTGAAACTTAAAGGAATTGACGAAAGCCGGGCACCACCGGGAGTGGAGCCTGCGGCCTAATTTGGCTCAACACGGGAAACCTCACCAGGCCCACCGGACACCGGAAGGATTGACAGATTGAGAGCTCTTTCTTGATTCGGTGGGTGGTGGTGCATGGCCGTTCTTAGTTGGTGGAGCGATTTGTCTGGTTAATTCCGATAACGAACGAGACTCTAGCCTGCTAACTAGGCGTATTTGGACATCCTAAAGGCCCGCCGTCGGCTCGGGGTTTCGGCTCCTTGTCGTGCGCGCGCGCGCGGTTTTTACTGTCGGCGTACAAACTTATCTTCTTAGAGGGACAGGCGGCTTCTAGCCGCACGAGATTGAGCAATTACAGGTCTGTGATGCTGCCCTTAGATGTTCTGGGCCGCACGCGCGCTACACTGAAGGAATCAGCGTGTCTTCCCTGGCCGAGTGGCCCGGGTAACCCGCTGCTAAACCTCCTTCGTGCTAGGGATTGGGGCTTGCAATTGTTCCCCATGAACGAGGAATTCCCAGTAAGCGCGAGTCATAAGCTCGCGTTGATTACGTCCCTGCCCTTTGTACACACCGCCCGTCGCTACTACCGATTGAATGAGTTAGCACAGTATAAAGAACAAGACAGTAGGTTCACTCTCTTGCGGCCGTTTGAAGTAGGGACTTCTAAACAGTGCCGACTTTTTTTACGCGGTCGTAAATCATTATTTAGTTTCGACGGCAATCCTTTACGATACGGGGGGTGTTTGAAACATTTTTAATAAGGAATATTTTCGTACATCGCGGCGGGCAGCGTGTAATATATGGAATTTTTTGAAATTAAAGGCACTTTGTATTATTGTTAAAATGAAATTGAAAGAATATTATTAAGTATCTCTTTTGAACAAATAACTGTAAGAAAAACACTTGGTAGATAGCTTTAAAATTAAGTTTATAAGAATGTACACAATTAAATCTTAGCTTTACGTTCCTTTCATGCTCTTTTCTTAACTGACCAAGAAACTACCTACCTAATATACACCTAATTAATACATTACACTTAATTAATTATAACTTCGTTAATATACCCATTTTTTAAATATTTAATAAAATTTACATAATAATGTGATAACAACACTCAGCATATGGAACTCGCTAACAGTGAAATATAAAAAGGCAGTTAAATAAAAAAAACTTATTAAATGCCTAATTATTTGCTTTTTAAATAGGGGATGAAAGAAAAAACCACTAAAATTCAAATAAAAGGAAAATAGGTGTTTTACAACCTAGAATTCAAATAAATATGCAAAATAAATATAGTTTTACATTGGGGATTATAGTACACATCAATATTTTGAAACTCAAACCCTTAAAAACCACCCTTAATGACGAAAAAAATGCAGTTTTAAGTATGGTTAGACGACATAAGTGGCTAAAATTTCTATCATTCAAATGATTGCAATGCAACTAATAATAAATCGGATAGCTTTCACTATTAAAAACCACCACTAATAACAGAATATTACCAAAAATTTTGCATTTTTTTAGATTAAAATCACGATTTAAAAAAAATATGTACTCTAAATCTCCCGACACTTTTTGAATTTTTTTGTAGGATCTCAATTTTCCGAGATATTTAAGAAATACTGAAGAAAAGCGTGTATTTTTTTCCACTAATCCACTAAACTAATCCATTTTTATTTAAAAAAAAATGTATATCCCCTTTTACTCCTGCGACCATCTACGCAACATATCGCCGGCATTTTTAAAGTACAAAATTTCCGCACAACGCTATTATAGTTCTAATATTGAAGACGCCCCTGTATAACGCAGTCGCCACCGGGCAGCAAAAAAGAGTAGCATCAGAAAGCGAGTGAGAAAGGCAACATTTTGGGCGGCGCTTAGAGTGATCCTTCTATTCTAGTTTATGTTCGGTGGAGTTAGTGAGGTCTTCGGACCGATGCGCGATGGCGTTTCGGCATCGTCGTCGATGTGGCTGGGAAGATGACCAAACTTGATCATTTAGAGGAAGTAAAAGTCGTAACAAGGTTTCCGTAGGTGAACCTGCGGAAGGATCATTACAGTGTGTAAATAAAAAAAAAACGTCTGTTACAACCTTATTAAAATTTATCGAACGAAGCAGTCTTTTTTTTGCTGTTGTGTCGTTGTTGTTAAAAACAGCGCACAAGAACAACTAATAAAGACAACGGAACATAAATACAGTTTTAAGTAAAAAATACGAACTGTCGTTTTACACGAAGAGCATCATATAAAAGCTGTGTAGTTTCCGGAAACAAATAAATCTGTCATCATCGGGGTATCGGTAGATGATCAATTGCGATCATACATACGGCTTTGAAGCGAATCGGCCTGCTTCTATTACTTTTTTTTTAATAAAGGATGTAAAAAAAGATGTGGTAAACGATTTTAGTGGGTACCTCGGCCTGCAATACGATGACATATATCGATTATATGTATAAATATCGTATGCGTTTGGTCTAAGAGTTGTGCTTAAATGCTCGCTCGATGGTTTTTAAAAGAATTTCGCTTACCGTTTTCGGAGTGAGATGTTTATAATTTAAAAAAAAACGTCCCCCTGGAAAGATTTTTTTTTTAATAAAAGGCGCTCATCCAGCCCTACAAGCGACACCTCGCACGGGTTTGTTTTACTTACATTATTAGTGTAATAAACTTTCGAGAGGTGAACAAAACGCTTGTGTAAGAGGCCAGAGGCATAGAGCGTATTTTAAACAACTGTCAACTACAAATAGTATTGACGTCTTATAACGGATTATTAATTTAATTCGTAAAGCGTTAAATACAATTTAAAAAGATTACCCTAGACGGTGGATCACTTGGCTCGTGGGTCGATGAAGAACGCAGCTAATTGCGCGTCAACTTGTGAACTGCAGGACACATGAACATCGACATTTCGAACGCACATTGCGATCCTCGGATTCTGTTCCCGGACCACTCCTGGCTGAGGGTCGTATCAACTTCAAAGACTGCTCGGTATCCGTCTGACGATGATGTATTCACATTACACATTATTACCAAAAATACGCATACCGATTTATCGACGACGTCGAATACAGACGACGACGACGAAGATAAGTCATAAAGGCAGCGAGTATACGGTATCTTGTCGTATAAGTGTTGCACGAAAAACATCATCGACGTGATATGTCGGAGCGAGATGGATGTTTTACGCATTTAATATTATTGTTGATGCAACATCTTAAAACGCGAAAGCGATCTGTTACAGTAAAATATTATTATTACTACTGTTTCAGAGAAAAGTTAGTTTCAGATTATTATTATTATTAATTTAATAAAGAATAAAAAAAAACACGTCTTTGTTTAATCTTTTTATTTATCGATATACTCGGTAAAATTAATCATTTTATCGACCTCAGAACAGGTGAGACTACCCGCTGAATTTAAGCATATTACTAAGCGGAGGAAAAGAAACTAACTAGGATTCCCCTAGTAGCTGCGAGCAAACAGGGAAGAGCACAGCACCGAATCCCGCGGCCGATATCGGGCGCCGGGAAATGTGGTGTTTGGGAGGGTCCATTATCCCGAAATCGTGCGGTGCGTCCAAGTCCTTCTTGAACGGGGCCACAGCCCATAGAGGGTGCCAGGCCCGTAGTGACCGCTGCCGATTGCGGGAGGATCTCTCATTAGAGTCGGGTTGCTTGAGAGTGCAGCCCTAAGTGGGTGGTAAGCTCCATCTAAGGCTAAATATGACCACGAGACCGATAGCGAACAAGTACCGTGAGGGAAAGTTGAAAAGCACTTTGAAGAGAGAGTTCAAGAGTACGTGAAACCGTTTAGGAGTAAACCTGAGAAACCCGAAAGGTCGAAGGGAGAAATTCATTCACGTTTCGCGGCAGGCGTCGGACGGTCGCGTGACGGGAAAGCGTTCGCGTTTTTCCGCACCCTCCGTTCGTTCGATCCGGCTGCGAACGCGTGCACTTTTCTTCTGGTAGGACGTCGCAATTCGTTGGGTGTCGGTCTACGGATCGCGGTGGAGCCCGTTTGTCGTCCCTAGTGTCGATGAGCGGACCCGTGAGTTTCCTGGCCGACTCGCCACTCGACGGTATACGAAAGGTTTAAGGCCGCTCTTCAGTGAGCGTTCGGCTCGTGGCAAGCACACAGGTCAGTTGTATCGGCGATCGGACCTAGTGCCGCCGATTCTGGTCTCTGGCGACTGTTGGCCGCGAAGTTCTCGAACAGACCTATAACCGATCAGCGACGCTATAGCTTTGGGTAATTTCAGGACAACCCGTCTTGAAACACGGACCAAGGAGTCTAGCATGTGCGCGAGTCATTGGGAATTATTAAACCTAAAGGCGCAATGAAAGTAAAGGTCTTCTTCGCGAAGACTGAGGGAAGACGGGCGCTTTACCCTTAAAAGTGACCGTTCAGCATTCCCGGGGCGTCTCATTCTACTCACTGCGAGAAGAGGCGCACCAAGAGCGTACACGTTGGGACCCGAAAGATGGTGAACTATGCCTGGTCAGGACGAAGTCAGGGGCTGAACCCTGATGGAGGTCCGTAGCGATTCTGACGTGCAAATCAATCATCGGAACTGGGTATAGGGGCGAAAGACTAATCGAACCATCTAGTAGCTGGTTCCCTCCGAAGTTTCCCTCAGGATAACTGGCGCTCATTGTATACGAGTCTCATCAGGTAAAGCGAATGATTAGAGGCATTGGGGTTGAAACGACTACCTCAACCTATTCTCAAACTTTAAATGGGTAAGATCTCCGGCTTGCTCGAACTTATGAAGCCGCGAGACTAGGATCAGAGTGCCAAGTGGGCCATTTTTGGTAAGCAGAACTGGCGCTGTGGGATGAACCAAACGTCGAGTTAAAGCGCCTAAATCGACGCTTATGGGATACCATGAAAGGCGTTGGTAACTTAAGTCAGCAGGATGGTGGCCATGGAAGTTGGAATCCGCCAAGGAGTGTGTAACAACTCACCTGCCTAAGTTACTAGCCCTGAAAATGGAGGGCACTGAAGCGTCGTGCTTATACTCGACCGCCAACGGCATGTGCGATCGTTTCAATGTACGGTCATGAAGCAGCCTTGACGAGTAGGAGGGTCGCGGCGGTGTGCGCAGAAGGGCTGGCCGTGAGGCCGTCTGGAGCCGCCGTCGGTGCAGATCTTGGTGGTAGTAGCAAATACTCTGGCGAGGCCCTGGAGGACTGACGTGAAGAAGGGTTTCGTGTGAACAGCCGTTGCACACGAGTCAGTCGATCCTAAGCCCTAGGCGAAAGCCGATGTTGATGTGGTGTAGGTTTATTGAACGAGACGACGACGACTACGACACAGTCGGTCAGTTGTTTCGACTTAGATCTTATACGTACACACCCATTGGGCGAAAGGGAATCCGGTTCCTATTCCGGAACCTGGCAGCGGAACCGTTAATAAGTCGGGCCCTCGCAAGAGAGTTCGTCCGCGGTATGTCAATCAACGCCGCCAAGTCAACATCCATATCGGTCACCACCTGCCGCGGCGATAAACGTCCCAAGTCATCGCCGGGACACTGAAGGATGCGGACCGACTGGTGAAGGCCGCAGATCAAGCAGTCTTCATCATCTGACACGACGGACGAAGACGAAATCTATCTGACGCCAGACAGAAATCCACCAAAAACAAGGTGGCAAGACTCGGATGAACCTGAGTACGAAGAAGCGTACGAAGAGACGCTCAATGACACAATAAGGGGAGGCGAAACCGCTACCCGAGGTCAAACAAGTAACACCAAACCAGGCCGCAATAGTAGTATTAATAATACTCAAACTGCGACAACGGACGAGGGCAGCGGAACGGAGACGGAAACAAGTCAGTCCAATGCCGAGTACAACCCGAAAAATGCAAATTAAAATGTAGAAAGTGCTGGAATCGCTGACCTAATTAATGAAGTTATTAACTCAAAGAATAACATCATACAAGCCACAACTAGACACAAAGGTGGCAAGATACAATTCAACAGAGACGAACAGACCATAGTACGGACTGAAATCGAGAAAATTACAGACATTATTATTAAAATTACATGCAACGCGGGACAGAACGCACAAATTAAAAGATTAGAAGAAAAGATAGAGATACAAAGTAAAATGATAAACGAAATAAAAAACCAAATATCAAGGGAAAAACTAGGGGTTGACACACACGTACGTAAAAGAACAGAGAGAATACAACAAGAAGAAGTAGAGGTACCTAAATTACCACAAACGAAAACTAGACCGACAAAAAAGAAACTAGGGGAACCTATAAAACCACCAAAAAAGATAGGGGAACCTGGAACGAGCGGAACCAGACAAACACATAACACACAAACTTACACCCAGACAGTCTATATAGAATCGGAAATAGAAGAAAAGGAAAGCAATAATAACAGTGAGAATGAGAACAAGGGGGAACAAGAATGGAAAAGAGTTCAGAATAAAAGAAAGCAAAAAGAGCGCTTAGATAAAGAAAATGAAAAAGAAAAGAAAATAAAAACCTACGCGGATATAACTAGGATAGAAAGAAAGCCAAGACCGAGAACTGAAATAAAAAAATGGGAAAGCCCAAAAAAGAGAGCAAGGGACATAAATAGACCCCAGTTAATAATAAAGAAAGAGGGAACAGAGGAAACAAAAGAAACAACCAAATTATTTAAAGAAATATTTAAAGAAGACAGAGCCGGAATAATAGAGATAATCCCTCTGAAAGCTGGCAGGCTGAAAGTAATCCTAAAAGATCAGGAAGCGGAAGAGAAAGTATAAAATAAATTGGAAGTAAATAAAGACAAAGTACAAATAGCAAAAGACGAGATGCGAAGATCTAAAATAAAAATTACTGGGGTCGAAAAAAGAGGCTACACCGAACAAGAGATCATAAACATACTAAAGGAGGACAATCACGAATTGGATAGTAAATTCCCAGGCAAAATCAAAACCTGGAAGCTAGTAGCCAGAAAACAATGTCTGCGCACAAGCAAGGAAAATCTGATAATAGAAACAGATAACACTACAATAAGACACATACTAAGGACAGGACGAATAGTACTGGACTTTAAGTCTTATTTTGTAAAAGAAGACATAAGTGTTGCCCTATGCTTTAAATGCCATAACTTCGGCCATACAGCGAAAAAGTGCCAACTACCAGACAACGAGATACGCTGTTTCAAATGCGACAGACAGGGACACATGCCGAACGAATGTAGAAACACGTACGACTGTAAAAACTGTAAACAAAGAGGAGTAACGAAAGACTTAAGAAGACATACAGTAAGAGATAGAGGCTGCCCAGTTTATAGACAATATAAAGAGAGGTGCCGAAATCTCGTAGACTACGGACAATCAGATACGGAAACAAGGACTATGGAGCAATAATGGCTCTAAAAATACTACAGATCAACGTAGACAGAGGACGGGAAGCTTCTTTCTTGATACAGGAAAAAGTAACACAATACAAACCAGACATAATCATGATACAAGAACCATATAAAAAGTTTCAACTACAGGGGTACACAAGAAGGAGTCACAAAGACGGAAACTTGGGTACACAAAAAACTGCAAGCGACAACAAGGAAAGAATATACCGACAAAAACAAAACAACAATACAATTAACTGATAGAACAGGCAAGACGGTAACGATTACGAACGTTTATGACGAACCAGGTGGCAGAGAAAACACGATACTGGACACCTGCACAGAAATGATGAACGAAATAAAAAACCATCACGTAATTGCAGGAGACATAAACGCACATAACGAAGCTTGGGGAGGAAACAAGACAGACGAAAGAGGAACAAAATTACTAGACTGGACAGTAGAAAATAGATACGACATAGTGAACGATAAATACAAGGGACCGACCTTCTCAAACAACAGAGGGGAAAGTTATATCGACATCACAATGTCAAAAGGTATAGACATAACAGAATGGGATGTACTAGGGGACGAAACACTGAGTGGACATAAGTACATAACATACAAGATCCAAGTCCAAATGAAACGTAAACCAGATAAACTAACGTACGATTATACAAATACAGACTGGTACGCGATAAATGTAAGATTAAGAGAGAAACTGGCAGAAACAGACTGGACTTGCACAGACAAAGAACAGACAGAACAAAAGGCGGAGATCCTACAAAAAACAGTGCAAATGGCTTGTAAACAAATAAAAACAAGACTACTGACACACGAGCAGCAAGCATGGTGGACTGACGAGCTAAGTAGACAAAGAACAAATCTAAGATACTTACGGACGTTGGTACAAAGAACGCGTAGAAACAACAACAATAATAACATAAAAGAACAATATACAAGGGAAAGAAACAGGTATAAACAGAACATAAAAATGGCCAAACTTAAATCAATACGGGACCAGGTGACTGACATGACTGAAAATAATCCCTGGGACCGAGTTTGGAAGTTCTTTAAAAGAACTAAAAAGGAGCCAACGACCAACATAAAAAAGGACGACGGGACGTACACAAAATCGGAGGAAGAAACACACGATTACTTAATAAATAAATACTTCCCTACAGATACGCCACAAACGGACTCCCAAGAACAAACAGACATTAGAAACAGACAAAAAATATACAAAGACAGACAGGAAAGAGTAATAGGGGAACATGAAATATACAACGCACTAAGAGACATGAAACCAAACAAAGCGACAGGAGACGACAAAATTCCCAGTGAGGCAGTCAGGCACCTGTGGGAAGAGCTAAAGGAACCCATAATAAAAATCTTCAACGGATGCTTAGATAACAACGTTTTCCCAAGATGCTGGAAAGTAGCTAGGGTGTGCTGGCTCCCGAAAAAGGACAGAGGCGCCTGACCTATTAGTCTGCTGCCGGTGCTGGGAAAACTTTTAGACAGGACAATTAACAAAAGACTACAAGCACATTTAGAATACAATAACGCACTTAATGACAGACAGTTCGGTTTCAGAGAAGGAATCGGAACGATAAACGCACTAGATAGACTAATGACAGAAATAAAAAGGAACAAGGAAGACAAAGCACACCAGCTGGTGGTCGCCCTGGACCTCAGTAATGCATTCAACAGCGCATGGAGGCCAAACGTCAGCCTAGAATTGGAAAAAGCTGGGGTCTGTGGGGACCTACAGAGGCTGTGCGAAGACTTCATGACAGACAGACAAATAAAGAGTGGAAATATAACGAGACAAATAAACAGAGGATGCCCGCAAGGATCCAGCCTCGGACCGACCCTATGGCTAGTAGTCATGGAGGGATATTTCAGAGAGCTGGAACAAGCGGAAATCCGATACAGGACCGAGCAGCTCAAAGAGCAAGATGTAGACATAATACGAACAGACAAACTGGCGTACTCGCAGGCGTACGCGGATGACCAACTGATTCTGTACGCCTCCGAAATGTGGGGGCACAGGGCAGAGACGGTGTTGGGGAGGCGTCACCTAGACGCCGCAACACGCCCAATTCTGATGCTGTGCACCGGAGCGTACAGAACAACATCTAATGCAGCGATCCAAGTTTTAGCGGGGTTTCCTCCGGCTTGGATCGAAGCAAGACAAAGACATAACACTTACACACAACATAAAGAAGACATACTAAAAACACAGACGCGAACGACAGAAAGACCACACCCAAGTTTAGTGGACGTACAAGTACCTACGGACACACAAGACAGTGTAGAAATATGGGTGGATGCCTGCAACGGACAAAGAAACAGCGGTCTGGGCCTGGTAGTGTACCGAAACGGGCACAAAATCGGTGAAACCGGGGTAACGCTGGCAAGAACAAATAATAGTAAAAAGGCAGAAATGCTGGCAATACTAAAAGGCATAACGATCGGAAAGCAGCAAGGGCAACACATTATGATACACACAGACTGTAAAAGTGCGACGGAGACGAATCTGAATAACAGACCTAGAGACAAACTCACCGCACATTTAGTGAAAGTAATACTAGAACTAAGAAAAGATGGCAGGTGTGCACAAATAAAATGGTCAAGAAGAACAAACCAGAAAATAAAGGAAGCGCATAACATAGCAAGAAGATACGCGGCAAGAAACATTATAAATGACCCGTACGAGCAGTACAATTACAAAACCCGAAAGGAAAGACGGATACAAAGAACTGATCAAGTAATAGCGTCTTGGCAAACATATTGGAACGATACCGACATGGAAACTTTAAAGGATATCTGGCCAGATTTAAACTAAAAGATACAGAGGGTCACTGCGATTGCGATGTTAACGCAGTAGAAACGAGCGAACATATAATGTACACCTGCCAAAACGAACAAAACATACAAACAAGGCAAACGATAACAGAGAACTACGGGGACCTAAGAATACAAATTAGACAAGACAACGGTAAAACAAACTTGACAGAGACAAAAGATCGAGTTCTGGGCGGATAGCGTAGTTAGGGACAGTGATCCCAGCACGCAGTAATATAAAAACAACAATGTAAGTAGAAATAGGCTTGATATTGTTAATAAATTAAACTCTTTAGAACATAAGAAACTAGTAAGTAAGTAAACAAGAATTATTGTGAGCTTTGAGCAAAATAAAAATGTAAATCTGTAGGAAAAGTTGAAATAAAGAAAAGAAAAAAACGGGCCTTCTTTCCTCGCTAATTTTTAGGGAGGCGTGAACGGTGACAGCGTCTTCTCGCTGGAACTGGTCACGCTTCAGGCGGAGGTTGGTGGGTTGCCTTGACGGTGTTTTCGACAGCATGGTGGGTGGCTATTTACAGCCACAAAGGATTCTCAATACTTCATACCGAAAGGTAGCCAAGTAAAAATCCAAGAATGTCCCTACCCACTATCTAGCGAAACCACTGCCAAGGGAACGGGCTTGGAAAAATTAGCGGGGAAAGAAGACCCTGTTGAGCTTGACTCTAGTCTGGCATTGTAAGGAGACATGAGAGGTGTAGCATAAGTGGGAGATGGCAAGATCGCCGGTGAAATACCACTACTTTCATCGTTTCTTTACTTACTCAGTAAGGCAGAAAGCGTGCGCCGTTCGCTCACGAGGCGGCGGCTGTCACGGTATTCTCGAACCAAGCACGTATAGTGGTACTCGCGTCAAGATCGTGCCTGGGTTTGCGTTTCGCGACGGGTGCTTCGCGGAGCTCGTCGTGGCGTCGGCGTTTGCGTGCGGTTTTGCCGGGTGCCGTTATATGCTCCCGTGTGATCTGATTCGAGGACACTGCCAGGCGGGGAGTTTGACTGGGGCGGTACATCTATCAAAGAATAACGCAGGTGTCCTAAGGCCAGCTCTATCGATCCTTTTGGCTTGAAGAGTTTTCAGCAAGAGGTGTCAGAAAAGTTACCACAGGGATAACTTTGGCTTGTGGTGGCCAAGCGTTCATAGCGACGTCGCTTGTTGATCCTTCGATGTCGGCTCTTCCTATTATTGCGAAGCAGAATTCGCCAAGCGTCGGATTGTTCACCCGGTAATAGGGAACGTGAGCTGGGTTTAGACCGTCGTGAGACAGGTTAGTTTTACCCTACTGATGACTCGTCGTTGCGATAGTAATCCTGCTCAGTACGAGAGGAACCGCAGGTTCGGACATTTGGTTCACACACTAGCTCGAGCGGGCTATGGTGCGAAGCCACCATCCGTTGGTTTATGCCTGAATGCCTCTAAGGCCGTATCCTTTCTAGTTATATAGTCGCAGACTATATTATGCACGCCACGTCGGGCCCGAAAAATCGTGTTTTTTTGGAAATAAAAATTCATATCTTTGGCTGTATGGCTAGCGAAACGATGAAATTTGGCATAGGGTCTCTCAATACATTGGGAATGATGGATCCGTAAACGAATTTTTTTTCGGGTACCATCAAACGGAGCGGTACTGTCTCAAAGTCAAAAATTCGTAAAAAAACCGGTCAAAATTCATTTTTGCACGAGATCTCAATTTTAACGCTGTCAAAAAAATTGAAATTTTTAGGCATAAAAGACTTTATAGTAATTCATGTCTGTATACTTTTTGGGCCCGATCGGTGTACAGGGTGAGTTGTTATAAGCGAACAAAAGTGACTAAAAAAAAAATTCAAACTTCTCCAGAGGCTAAAAAAAAATTTTTATAAAAAAAGTGTTTCGGCGAAAAGACTTCGTTTTATAAGAGATTTGACATACTTGGAGCTTTTTTTTGTAAAAAATTTATTTTACGAGTTCTGGCATTTTCAGTTTTTTGAGATTTCCCGCCAAACGATACTTATTTTGGGAAAAATTTTTTTTTCAAAAAATAACTTCATCCTTTACCTTTTCATATGCCATATAACCGAAATTTTTGGGAACCATACAGGGCGAGCAATAATGAACTTTACCCATGAAGGTCCGACCCGAAAATCACATTTTATTTAATAACTTTTTCGTAGTGGCATCTGGACCATTTATATTCTCAGGCATTAAATACTTTAATAACCCCAGTATTTGTGTAAAATTACAATCTTCCAACTTTAATAGGTTCTGAGCAATTCGAATTTTCGCGTTTAATTCATTTGCCGCGTCCCTGTATATGATGAAGAGATCAAACAACATCTAAAGGATCCGAAATTTTGTTTTACAACACATACTAAAATTTCAAAGTTCCAGCGATAGTACAAGTACCCGAAAAATGCGATTTTATGAAAAAAGTCCATTTTTTTGCGTTTTTGCAGGTAATTGGAGGTGTCAACCTAAACTCTGATGAAATGGCTAGTGGGAACAATACTTTGACGCATTGTGGTTACAAATTTTTTGCTCGTAACAGGTGGCCGGGACTTGGTTGGGTTTTTTGTAAAATTATGAATGAAAATGAACCGGAAACGATCAGGGAAAGGAAGCACCGAATCAGAAAATGAATGGGCTTTCCGAATCTGTGCATATCAATTGGGGAAATTGTGTATTGCGGCCAGGAAAATTCGGCAAACATTTTGACGTCTTCGAAAAATGCCGTTTTTTTGAAAAGTCAGTGGTTTTATACCGGGGTGAGACGAAATGAAATTTGCCCGATTATTTTATTAAAATTATTCGAATATATACACGGGTCAGTCGTAATGATCTATTTAATTTAAAATAAAAATTTAGATATTGGGTGAGTTTTTACTATTTAGTTTATTATTAATAAATGTTAACAATTCTTAAACATTGCTTTTGGGTTATAAATAAAAATTTTTTGAAATTATTGATTTTTAAGGTTAGTCGAGTATCATAACTTTTTTGGTATTGGTGCGATTTGGTTGAAATTTGGTACCTAGTACCTATTTCGGATAAGATTAAGAAATTTTAACAGATATTTGACATGACTATGTTTTAAGGTCACGTGACTACCTTAACTTTCTTCCTATTTGTCCGATTTGATTGAAATTTTGTATTTGGGGTTTATTTAGGATGCAATTATGAATTTTTCACAGATATTTGACATTTGACTTCCAGGTCACGTGACTATTGTAACTTTTTTGCTATTGGTCTGATTGGGTTCAAATTTAGTATTTGGGCTTTATTTAGAATGCAATTATTAATTTTTGACTAATATTTGACATTTGACTTCCGGGTCACGTGACTATTGTAACTTTTTTGCTATGGGTCCGATTGGGTTCAAATTTGGTATTTATGCTTTATTTAGGATACAATTAATAAATTTTAACAGATAATTGACAAATTATATTTTAAAGTCACGTGACTTTCATAATTCTTTTGCTATTGTTCCGATTGGGTTGAAATTTTGTATTTGGGCTTTATATAGGATGCAAGTAATAAATTTTGACAGAAATTTGACATGTTGAATTTTTTAAGTCACGTGACTAACATAACTTTTTTGCTATTGATCCGATTGGGTTCAAATTTGGAATTTGGGGTTTATTTAGGATGCAATTGTTGATTTCTTACAAAATTTTAAAATAGTAAGTTCTAGAGTCACGTGACTATCAACATTTCCTATTCGATTGAAATTTGCTATTAGATGATATGTATATATTTATAGATAGTATTTTGTATTACCCTATTCCTTTTATCTTAATTAGTTAAATTATTTCTTAAATTTGCCTTTAAAAAAAAATTGAAAAAATCATCGGTTTGAATACATAGTCTTTAAAGGGAGCTTATCTTCTTTCGTAATATTGTAGCATTATTATAGATTTTGAAAAATTTTGTCATAAAGCTTTTTTATTACTTTTTGAATGGTCTTTAGCCAGAAAAAAGAAATTTTGAATTTGGAGCATGTTTTGAAAAAATTTTCATTTTGGGCCCGATTTTGTTCGAAAATCGATAAATGCAAATAAATAGGTTTTCTGTTCATTTTAGAGTCAAATCGATAATAACCTTTTTGAAAGGTATCCTGAAGTAGTACAAGATAGAAAAATAAAAAGTTAAAATTTTTCCATAGGGCTCTTGATAATTCGATATTTATGATTATTAGTTTTTTACAATTTTCTCCGATTCTGTGATAGCTATAATCAATTCGTTTTAACAGTAGAATTCCTCGTAATATTCCCGAGAACTTTTATTTAAGAGAAAAAGTTGTCAGAGTCATAGTTTATTTACAAAAAAATAAAAAACCATTTTTTCGCAATTTTTCATGACTATACCCCTGTCGATTTTGGAGCAAAAAAAAAATTTTTTTTTTGGGTTTTTTTTACTGGAAATTGCCAACTTAGGGCTTACATTATAAGTTGTCAGTTATCATTTAAAAAAAAAAAATTCTACCGTGGGAAAAAACGAGTTTTCTTTTATTTTTTTTTACATTTTTCTAATATCTCGACTTCTATAGCTTCGATTCAATTCGTTGATGGTTTCTTTTATTCTTTATTCTCCTCCTGTTAATTCTTTTTATATTTTATTACAATTGCCGTTCGGAATAAAACTGAAAAATTTTAAAAATCGACGTAAATACATAGACTCTTATGGGACCTAATATTTCTCTTTATATTGTGGCACTCGTATAAATCATGGAAAATTTTGGCATTAAGCTTTTTTACTAGTTTTTGAATGGTTTTTAACTAGAAAAAAGAAATTTTGAATTCGGAGCATATTTTGAAAAAATTGTCATTTTGACCCCGGATTTTGTTCGAAAATCGAAAAATGCAAAGAAATAGGTTTTCCGTTCATTTTAGAGTCAAAATGGTAATAATCTTTTTTAAAGATACTCTGAAGTAGTACAGGATAGAAAAATAAAAAATTGAAATTTTTCCATAGGGCTCTTGATAATTCGATATTTATGTTTAATAGTTTTTTCCAATTTTCTCCGATTGTATAATAGCTAGAACCGATTCGTTTTAACGCACGGATACCTCGTAATATTCCCGAAAACTTTTGTATAAGACAAAAAGTTGTCAGAGTTATATTTTATTTATAAAAAAATAAAAACCATTTTTTCGAAATTTTTCGTGGGTATACCCCTTTCGATTTTCGACCAAAAAAAAAAAAACTTTTCTTGGGTTTTTTTTTGTGAAAATTACAAGTTTAGGGCTAAAACTAAAATTTGTCATAAATTATTTTAAGAAAAAAAATGATACCGTGGGAAAAAACCAGTTTTCTTTTGTTCTTCCCCATTTTTTTACTTATATCTCGGCTTCTATAGCTTCGATTTAATTTATTTATGGTTTTTTTTATTTCTTATTCTTCTCCTGTCAATTCTTTTGATATTTTATTACTATTACATTTTAAAATAAAAAGAAAAATTAAAACAAATCGACGTAAAATCCCGTTTGTTCTATTTCAATAAATAGACCCTTATGGGAACTTCTCTCTGAATTTGGTATTTATGGTTTATTTAGGATACAACTAATAAATTAAGACAGATAACTGACATTTGAGTGTCAGCCTAGGTCACGTGACTACCGTAACTTTTTTGCTATTGGTCCGATTCTGTTCGAATTTGGTATTCAGGCTTTATTTAGAATACAATTAATATACTTTCACAGATATTTGAAATATAAGACAGTATATTGACACACAACGCGACTATATAACAAATTATGGTTCTTTGAAGCATGATACCCCAACAACTGGTCCTCTCTTTCCTCAGCAGGTAAACGTTAGCCTCCCCGACTCACCTAAGTACACCTGATAATTTTTGATTTTTTTTTTAATTCCCTTATGGCTTTTCACAGACAAGACCTAAAGGTTCCAAACTGGTCCCCACGGACCAAAAGTATAGGAGCGAAGCGACTATACTTGTTAAAGGTGGCAACGATATTCTTGGAGTTCCGAGAGTCGAAAGGCCCAAAACAATGTGACTTTACTAGGCTATGGTACGAAGCTACCATCCGTTGGTTTATGCCTGAATGCCTCTAAGGCCGTATCCTTTCTAGTCAAAGGTGGCAACGATATTCTTGGAGTTCCGAGAGTCGAAAGGCCCAAAACAATGTGACTTTACTAGGCGGTCGGCGTTCGCGCCGATCGTCGCACGAGCCCTATCTGCCGCGTGGAGTTACCGGTTGGCGGCGGGATCGATCCTTGCCACGTCCGACCTGACCTCTAGGCGGTAGAACATGGGTATCACAATCGTTTCGATGTTGGAACTCGGAATTGTCTGTAGACGACTTACGTACCTGGCAGGGAGCACTCGGTAGAGCAGTTTCCACGCTGCGATCTGTTGAGACTTAGCCCTTAGCTTGGGGATTCGTCTTGTCGGTAAGACGAGACCCCTATAGATAATATTATTGTATACACACACACACGTGTATGTATAATAATATGGCGAACGATGTTGAAGTGTTTAAAAATCGTAGTAGTAGAAATACTTTAATTTACAATTGAACATTTCCATCGTTCACCTTTTTTATACTTTACACCTTTTTTTTAACACTTACGTGCTCCTAGTTATTATCCTAGCCTTTTAAGTTGCATAATTAAAGTTGATTTTTTTTCCGACTGTCGCCATTCTAGGTGCCTTTAGTTATTTTATTTCTTTCTTTGTTATTATTATTATAATAATAATTATATGTGGCGAACAATGTGTGAAGTCTTTACTAGTAGTTTTATTAGTATTGTTTCATTGTTCGCCTTTTTTATGCCCTATGAAAACTTACGTGCTTCTAGTTATTTTCGTGTTTAAATTTGCATACTTAACTTTGAATTTTTTTTTTGTCTTATTATCCCAATTCTAGTTTATCTTTTATTTCTAGATTTAAGTTCTTTCGTTGACATTATACGTGGCGAACGATAAAGTGTTTACTCCACTAGCAGTTTTAGTAGTAGACCCTCATCGTTCGCCTTTTTTACACCTCATCAACACTTACGTGCTCCTAGTTATTTTCGTGTTTAAATTTGCATACTTAACTTTGAATTTTTTTTTTCTTTATCTCTCTTAATTCTACGTGCCTTTAGTTACTTTCCATTTTACTGCTAGAACTAAACTTGGTTTCTTTTTTATTATATGTATCTTGGCCTATTCGCTTTTCTTTTCTTTTTTGTTAATGACTTGACCTAACATTACGTGCTCCTAGTTTTTAATTATAAGATTTTCTTACTTACTAACAATGAGTCTATACTGCATTATTACAGATGTTACATAAGTAATACAATATACATAAAACATTAAATAAGTATTGTATATATAGAGAATTATGTATTAAGTCTATCGAAATAAAATATAAGTGAACAGAACAAATCAGTTTATAAAAGAAAATAAGTTGTGTTTAGATATATTTGATATAATAAGTAGTTAGCGTTAATAAATATTTTACTGTACCGTGATGTAAAGAAAAGTATTAACACTAAATTAGGGAATATTTATTATCAAAGAAACATATTGCTGTGATCATAAAAGTAGTCTTCTACCTAATATTCTAGAAAGGTATTTCTAAGAAGAACTCTTTAAATCATTCCTAATCGCTTTTATTAGTTGGGCCATAAAATAAATATCAAAACACCAAATTTCCACATACATAATAGTGTAAATGCGATTTATTTTTTTTTCAATTCAAACGAATTTGCTTTTTTCATAAAAGTTGAGGTCCTGAAAAGGACCGATTTATAGTTTTTTTTTTCAACTTTACGTAAAGCAAAATACTTTTTTTACAGTTTTCTTTGGCAATAAAAATAAATATCAAAACACCAAATTTCCACAATTATGGATAAGTGCACTCATTAAATCTTATATACAGTGGGCTTTAGCATTTTTTTTAAATTTTATACGATGTTTTACATACAGAATAGGTAGCGGGTAAGTTATTTATTTATTCTTATTATTATTATTATTATTATGTTATATTATTAGATTAAGGAATCAGCAGCGACCTACCTATACGTCATAATAACCACATACGAACGAATTTTCTTTTTTTATGAAAGTTGTGGTCCTGAAAAGGGCCGATTTATAGTTTTTTTTCCCAACTTGACGTAAAGCAAAATACTTATTTAGCTTTGTTGTCAGTTTTCTTTGGCAATAAAACAGCTTGAATATTTGGCAGTACACCACCTTGAGCGATAGTAACACCGGAGAGTAGTTTGTTCAATTCTTCGTCATTACGGATAGCTAACTGTAAATGTCTTGGGATTATCCTAGTTTTCTTGTTGTCTGCGTTACTAGCCAATTCCAATAATTCAGCTGCAAGGTATTCCATCACTGCTGCCAAGTAGACGGGAGCACCGGCACCAACTCGTTCAGCATAGTTGCCTTTGCGAAGTAAACGATGGATACGGCCTACAGGGAACTGAAGTCCGGCACGGCTAGAGCGAGTCTTTGCCTTTCCTTTAACTTTGCCTCCTTTGCCACGACCCGACATATTCGAATATAAAACTTTTTGAAATTAAAACGACGACTACGACGTGCTCTGACCGCTACAGATGCTCGCAGTTTAATGAGCCAACAAAAAAAAAAAAAAAACCGCGACACGAAAAGGAGAGCCCACCACCTCCCCCGGCGCTTTTACCTGGTCCGTTAAAAGCATCCGGGCCTCTCTGGCAGACGTTCCTTAGGGTTTCTGGGCCAGAGGCCTAATAAACCCTTCAGACATCTCGACGTGAGACTACAGAACCAGCTCGGTCCCCCGCCCGGCGTGGGGGGACGTCACCTTCGCTCTGCACCCCGCTGTACGCATTAAGCGGGGCTTGTGTCGTCTCATCCTGAAAAGGAAGAAGAACTATATCTCGTTAGCGTGTTGCTTACTGTCGTTCTGTGTTGTTGTCCTTCGAAGTTCTCTGTCGCGTGTTGTCCTGGTCGGGGCGTCAGGTCTGGGGGGACCGGTTGGTCCTGGAGGGTTGGTGTCCCGGAGGTATGTCGGTCTTGGACCGTAGTCCTGGAGGGCCGTGCGGTCCTAAAGGTCCGTTGGTCCTGGAGGACTGGGTAGTCCTGGAGGGCCGTGTGGTCCTGGAGGGCCGGGTGGCCCTGGTGGGCCGGTGGTCCTGGTGGGCCTGGTGGTGCCTGTCGGCCTGGGGGTGCCTGTCGGCCTGGGGGTGTCCTCTTCGGGATGGGTTCCTCAGCCTAGAGGAGTTGGTACTTAGGCCTCCGGTGGTTGCCTGCTCTTTTTGCTGGTGGGACGGGATTGGAAAGAAAAAGATTAAAAAATTAGAAAGAAAGATTGGAACGGAAGCGTAGGAGAGCTGGCTTCTAGTGATGGTCTTTATGAGCGTGAGCTTGGTGCTCAGACTCATATTGCTTTTCCCGCACATGATGGGGTAGAGCTGGGCCATTGCTTGCCTAGCCTTGGTCAGCGTTTCTGAGGTGTGCATCTTCCAGGACAGTCCTTTTTGTAGGGTTACGCCAAGGTACCGCGCTGAAGGACTCCACCGTACGTCTTCCTGCTCGATGGTGACCGGTCGAGGGGGCGGGCGCATCCTTTTGGTGAAGAAGACGCCTTGAGTCTTCGTGGCGTTGATCTGGATCTTCCAGGTGATTCTCCAATCCACGATCCTGTTCATGGTCTCCTGCAATAACCCACGGATGGTTTCACCAGCGATAACAGTGCAGACGACGACAGTGTCGTCAGCATAGATCGCCAGTGCGGTCCGCGGGGTCCTGGTTATGTCGTGGGTGAAAATGGAGTATAGGAGGGGCCCCAGGACTGACCCCTGGGGAACTCCCGCCTCCAACTCGTAGATCGCGGATCGGTCGTCACCGACCCTTACACGGAAAGATCTGGAAATAAGGTAACTTCGCATTAATTTACAGACCTTTGTAGAAAATCCCGCTTGGATCATCTTGTAGATGAGACCATCCTGCCACATCCGATCGAATGCCCGAGATACATCCAGGAATATAGCTCCCGTGGATTGCCGTCGGTTGAATCCTCTGGCAACAGTTTCCACCAGTCGCAGGACTTGGAGTTCCGAGGAGTGTCCTCGACGGAATCCAAACTGCTCAGGCGGAGTGATGCCTAGGGCCTCAGGATCCTAGCTCAGGATAGGCATGATGGCCCTCTCCACCACCTTGCTGACTGCTGGGAGGACGCTGACTGGGCGGTAGTTCTGTGGGAACTTGCCGTCCTTCCCTGGCTTCTTGATCGTTACGATCTCAGAAGTCTTCCATCTGCTAGGCGACTTCTTCAGTCGCCTGGTGATCCCGGCGATGTCCTGTGGGCTGACTGGAGCAGGAATCCTTTGGATGGTTTCCTGCTCGTCCAGTTCATCGATGGCATTCGTCATTTCCCCCTCATGAGTGTCATCCTCATCAGGGTGGTAGTTCAGACGGCCCTCTCTTACTATGGTGTCGACAAGCGCCTCCGCCTTTTCATGGTCAGTGTATACCATTCCACGGGTCGAGTGGAGTGGCGGAATCTGAGCCTTGACTCGGCGGAGCGCCTTCTGCATACGCCAGGCAGTTTGATCCTTGCAGTTCAGGTCTGCAATCTTTGCGGCCCATTGTCCATCTCTGAACTTGCGAAGCTCGTCTCGGAGCCTGGTGCTGTGCAGGTTCAGGACTCTCTTGTCCCCGTCCGCTCCGGTACGTGCGTAAATTCGGCGAAGTCTCCGGTTTTCTCTAATAAGAGCCTTGAGCTCATCGGTCGGTTCACCGTCCGGGCGAAGGTACTGGACAGTCCTGGACTCTGAGGCTTGTTCGTAAGCCATCAGTATGGTGTTTTCCAGGTGTCCGGTGGCCTCATCCAGTTCAGCCGACGTGGTGATCGTCTCTGGGATGTGTGCAATCACATCAAAGATTTCCCTGAAACGAAACCGGTTAGTATATTTTCTTTTCCTCTCTGTTTAATACTTCTCCATCTCCTAGAGTTAACAGGACGGGACTGTGATCAGACGTTCCCTCCGTGAGTGTCTCGATCGCGAACTCATGCCTAACGCCTTTCATGATGGCGAAGTCCAGCACAGTAGGAGTACCATTTATCTGCGGGAGGTAGGTTGGGAGCTCTGGACCCACCGCCACAGCTTCATAGTCCTCGATAGCTGTGAGGAGACGCCGACCATCGGCGCTAGTCATGGCGCAATTCCACGCCCGGTGTTTACAGTACCAGTCTCCTATGGCCACTCGAGGGTTCCTGCCGCTAAACAGGACCTCAAGGTCCTCTAGGTCGACCGGTAACTGGGGCGGCTTGTAGACCGAGGTAATCCAGATGGGGCCATGCACTGTGTTCACCTCCACAGTAATGGCGTCCATGTCTGTATTCATGCCTATTCATTCTATTTTTTCCGTTTTTCTGTCCGAATTTCATTTTTTAGATTCCTTTTCTTATCCTTATATTCCTGTATGGCCATTTGCACTTCCTCTTCTAGGATTTCCTGTCGGTCTCTAATTCTATTCATTCGGCACGATATTCTCCTTGCTTCAATACATTCCTTCTGAAGCTCACCAATAGATTGAGTCAAGGCCCACTCGAATAAAGCGCTGCGAGTTAAGAGTCTCTGCATCGTTCTTAGGTAAATTAACAGTAGCGTTCTAAGTATTATCATTTGCTTGCCTGAAAATCGCTAACCCTTATATTAGTATTCGGTGTGATTAATCCTTTAACCGTTCTTTCTAATTCTTCTTTGGTTGTAAAAAGATCCATCCCTCTGATAGTTAAGGTATCCATTTCCTGCCAGTCCATTTTCTTCCGTATGATATTTGTATCCGTTTTTACTTATATGTTTATACTTTGTTCGATATTTTGTCGAACTTATTCGAGTTTCTTGTCTTTGTCCATGGTTATAAGAACTTTTCCCTCTTTCGTGCTTCTTATGCTCCTTATTCCATTAAATTCCTCTTTCTTTTCTATTAATACCTTTCTAATATCCTTAAGAGTATCATTATATGACTCTTGGGACTTTCCCTCAACCACTAGTGCATATGTGTTTCTAGCATTTTTGGCCTTTGCAGTAGGATTCTGGGTCATTAGGCTTACTAGGGTGTTAGTTCCATGGAATATAGCTTCTAACATTTTTCTGAAGCGTCTATTCTCAACATGCTCCACCTCGTGAATGGCCACTCTTCGATCCCCTTTCACCTCCTCCTTTAACTCTTTTAATTTTAAAAAGAGGTTCTCTTCAGACCCATTCCATTTGATTTTAATTATTTTCTTTTTTAACATTCCTTTGGTTTTGATTTTAGTAGTTTGCTCCAATACTGTTAAATTCTCGCCTGATTCATCTACTAATTCGGGAAAGCGGTCTGAAAAGTTCTTCATAATTCTTTTTCCATTTTCTGTTCTTCGTCCGTAACAAGTACCACCTTAACTACTTGATCCTCTGTGTCTAGTGGACTTCCCGTTTTTATGTCCGTGTTCTTGAATAGCTGCAGTTTCCACTCTCTATTGGCAATGTCGTAGAAATTCTGATAGTTTTCCACTGGGGGAATGCTAAAAGCTGTGCCATATTCTGGTGTTTGAGTATCCTCTTCTATGCACATCTTGTCTATAGGTTCAAGCTCATGTTTTTTAATCCAATTCTGGATTGCAGTTCATTTCAGCACTTCTATTTGTGTTCTAAGTTTACTGGCAAGTTCTTTCAATTCCTTCTTTGTATTCTGCTCAATGTACTTAGACATCCTTTGCCCTATTCTCGTAATTTCTTGGATGGTTTCTTTTAAAACAAATACCTCACTACACTCCCTGTGACTGTATGCGGTCCCTTCATTTTCCCTCTTTCTTTTTTTCATAATATCATGGTCATAGAATCTTACCGAGTTGCTTCTATGTGCCTTGTATCTCTTCGGCTGGCAGCTAACAGATGTCTCTAACTTATCGTCCCATGTCAAGTCCATGACTGACGATTTTTTTGCCACAGAGCTGCTTGAATTTCCGTCTAATAATGGGTGATTGTCCCCCCAGAATCCGCGGGACAGTCCTTGTGAAAGGAGTGTGATTCCACGGCAATGCCGGAATCCACCTGGGGTAATATTTCCAGTGTTTTATCCTCCATTTCATAGATTTGCAGTTTATACCTTCTGCCAGGTTTTATAATTATCCAATAACGTTGCCGGGTAAGTATATATTAAATCACCCTTTTTCTTTTTTTTTTTTTTTTTTTTTTTTTCGTAGCATGGAAGGATCCCTAGCCCTCGAAAACCTAATAGCGTCGGGATCGGAATATCAAGAGTTGACTAAGGACGGTCGAGACAGAAAGAAGAAAGAGCTTCACCCCAAGTTCAGAGGAAGGATGGTGAGGGCGAAGAAAGGCTAGTGAGTTTGGAAGGTAAGTATTTTGAGCTGTCCTTTGCAGTCAGACATCCAACCTCGCTTGTTAGTTGACATCCATTGCTGGATGTTATGCAGGGCCATATTTCCCCACTGTATATTTTCTTCAGCGGTTTCTCCCATAATGACAACCACCAAGTCATCGGCATAACAAATGGGTTTGACATTTCTAGAGGTGCATACATCCATTATGTCATCGTACAATATGTTTCACAGGGTTGGGCCAAGAACCGAATCCTGTGGAACTCCTCCTTTCACGTAGCGTTTAGTGTTTTTGTCCAGTATGACCATTCTGTTGTCTAGATACGATTTAATTGTCTCGATCAAGTAATTTGGTATTTTTTTGCGTTTGAGTTTTTTAATAATGATCTCCCAGATTGCATTATTAAACGCATTTTTTACATCGACGCATATTAAACTGATAATTTTGTTTTTGTTTAGTTTTATCGTACTAATTAAACTTTTTATAGCCTCACAGGTTGAACGGCCCTTTACAAAACCGTTTTGATTTTTGTTGAGACCACCGGAGTTGTCAATTTCATTTCTTAGCCTGACGTTTATTATGCTTTCAAAGGTTTTTCCAAGTGTGGCAAGTAAGCAAATTGGCCTGTATTTCCTGTTCACATCCATGGGCTTTCCCGGTTTTTCGATTAGGATCAATTTGGAGATTTTCCACTTATCAGGAAATTTGTTTTGGTTTAGGCATTGGGTGTATAGGTCTGGGAAGAATCTGAAGTGTTTTAGTAGTAGCAATTTGGTGTGCTCAGGCTTTATTGTGTCAGGGCCCGGCGCTTTTTTATGTTTTATGCGAGTAATAGCGTTTTTTAGTTCTTCCGTGATAACTGGGGCGGGGAAGATTTCCGTTTTGTTGCTTTCTGTCTCTGTGATATAACTTTCCGATTATGTGATAAATAGTTCCTTAAATATTTCTATTTTTTTTTTAGGTTTAGTGTAATTTTAGGTCCGTTTGTTTTCATCTGGCTTATTACTATCTGGTAAGCTTGGCCATAGATATCTTGCTCTAGAGAGTCAATAAGCTCTTTCCATTTATTTTTTTTTGAGCGTCGTATTTCCTTATTTAGTTTATGTTTGGTTTCTCTATATGTTTTTTTTAGGGCGTTTCTTCGCTCATCATTCCTAGTTTCCCTTAGAAGAAGTCTTCTTTTTACTCTAACGTCTTTGATCCGCATGTCGATATTATCATTCCACCAGTATGGCAGTTTATAGTTGTAGGCCGTTCGCACGTTCGTACAGGATGAGGCTACAGTTTCTTGCAGAGATATCAGTTTTTCATCGACACTCTTGCCGTCAGTTTTTCTTAGAACTTCTTCAAAGTTTCTTATGAAGATTTCTGGTTGTAATTGTTTGATGTACCGTGGCTTGTTGGCGGATCTATTTTTCATGGAGATTTTTAAGAAGATAAATTGGTGATCGCTTAGTGTTTCTCGGTCGTGTAATACCTCCCAGTGTATTTGTCTCTGTTGTGAAAGTTCCTCTGAGGCAAAGGCAAGATCTATGTAGGACTGGCCATTCCCCCTTATCAACGTTGGATGTTTGCCATCATTTAAAATTACTAACCCCATTGCTGTCATCCTGTCAAGGAGTATTCTTCCTCTGTTGTCCAGTACATTTCCTCTCCATGTGGGTTTTTTGGAGTTAAAATCTCCGAGTACAATAACCGGCGAGTGCAGGACATAGATTTTATGGTATATGTTGCTAAATAGGTCGTCTAGGGCTGATTCGAACTCATTTAGGCTGCAGTTTGGGGATATATAAAAAGAATACACGTGAATCGAGTCTAAAGCTACGCATACAAAATTTTTGTTTCTTTCATAGTTGAAGATTGGGATGTTAATAATTGCCAGAATAGCAGCGTTTTTTTCGTTTTGACTAGAAATATATATATTTTTGGAGTTATTATTTGTTTTTTTGTTTAGCTCTTGTAGACATAGTAGGTGGCATTTATACTCGTTTGCGATTGCTTTTGCTAGGTCTTCTGATGTTATTTTTCTTTGAACGTTTCCTTGTAAAATTTTTAGTTCCATGCTGCTAGTTGTTTATCTTCTCGGGAATGCTTCCGGTTGTTTCTTTCAATTTGTAGGGCGCTTCTGAAAGCTTTACATTTAAAAGTGCCTGGTTGGTGACCATCCCAATTGCAGGTAGGGCAGAAGATTGTAGAGCTTTTACAGGTATCTTTTCTGTGGCCTTCCTCTTCGCACTTGAAACATTTGGTTTCCATATTTGCACCTTCATTTGTGCGACGAGCATTGTGCCCGTATTTCCAACATCTGTAGCACATCTCTACTATGACTTTTTCCTGAATTCGGCACTCCGTCAGGCCGATACGAATCGTAGACATTTGTATTAATTTTTGTGATTTTGCTTGATCTAGTTCCACTATTGCGGTTTGTCCACCATATGGATTGCTTGATAATTTGATGTTAATTTCATTTGGGTGTTGACCTGGGTCAAAATTATCGATTTTGTCCCTGATCTCCTCTGTATTGGTGAATTCGTCGATGTCCCTAATGTATATAGTTTTTTTTCGGGTGTTTCCCGTTATTCGTGTTTTTTCTTCATTAAATGTGCTTTTTATTTTTTCATGTATTTGTTTAGTATAGAGTCATCTTTCAGTTTTAGGAGTAGGTTACCATTTGCGGTTTTTCTGACTTGCTTTACTCCCTGCGTTAGTGTTGGGATGATATTTTCTTTCAGGGTTCTTAGCATATCTGAGTATGATTTTCCTTCAGTTACTTCAATTATGATAGCTTCGCCTCTATGTTTTTGCTTGTTAACGTTTGTCTTCAGCATGCCAACATTGTGTACTAACTTCAATTCATCAGCGAGGTATGCCGAGCACATTCGCACAGTTTTCTAAATATGTGTGGGTCCAAGTATGTTGGTGCCACCACAGTGATTTCATATAGATTATTATTTAAGATACCATATAAATTTTCCTTTAGGCTTATATCTGTTGGTTTAAAAGCAATAGTAACTGTTTTGTTTTCTGATTTAGTCGTATTTGTTGCTCTGATCTTGTAAGTTGTGTTTTCTTCTAGCGTAGTGTATGATCCCCATTCGCAGGTGATAGGTGTTTCGTCCAGCAATTCAGGGTAGTTGTTTAAGGCTTCTTCTTTCAAGTTATTTTTCTTTTCGGGTTTTTTGTCTTTTTGTTCGTAATTTGAAAATATAATTAGATGGTTGGGTCTGCGGCCCAGGGTTAAGCGTTCTTCTTCAGAAGTAGATTTATAGGTTTCGATGTTCCATTCCCGCCCCAGTAATTGTTCTACTTCTAGATAGCTATTAAGCTACTCATTTTTAATCGAGGAGATTTTATTTTTTGTTATTGCATTGCATGTGAAACATTTATTATTTGTATTTGTGTCGCGTTGGCAGAGGAGCTCTTTTATTGTTTCCTCGTTTTGTTTCAGTTTTTCTTCGTAGCTTTTTTTATTATTTATGATTATCTTATTTAGGTTTTTAATGGTTTCTTCTGTTTCTACCATTCTTCTTTTGTAGTCCATAATGGCACAGCCCACCAGAGAATTTAGTTCGCTTGTTATGCTTTTAACTACCTTGTGGACGTTTTGTGTATCTCGCCCAAAGTTTGTTAGCTCCATCATCTTATTCTTCAGCTTTTTTAGAATTTCGCTTGGCGCAATGTCCGAGAGAAGTTTAAATTCAGGTGAGTCTTTTGGTATCCTGCGTCTCTTTTTGGTTTCTCGGGCTGGCGAGAAATAGTCTTCCAGAGGACTTTGTATAAGGACATCGTCGGTTTCGTTTGTTGTGTTTGTGAATCTTCGTTCATGACTTCAAATTTTCTGCTAGGAGATCGTGCTATTGAGTCTCTCCTCGTGAAGGGATTAAATTCTTCTTTCTTCGGGGTCAATGGTAAGGTGCCCTCCCCAGAATCCGAGGGGCAGACCAACCCTATTGGGTTGGTGCGGGATTCTGCGCTTCCAGCGCTACCCGCCTGGGGTACAAATCTCTGTTTCTTATCCATTTTCTCCATTAGAGGTGCATTTTATGGCTACTGCCAGCCTCCGTGTGAATAGCGTAGATTGTCATGTGCAAGGTTTATTATTATTATTTTTTTTTTTCAGGTAGGATTGTGGAAGAAATAAGGAGCCTCCTAGCCCTCGTTTCCTACGAAACCGAGGAGTCCGTAGGAGAAGGATGACGTTTAAAGGGTAAGTAGGGAAAGAAATTAGAAAAACATTTATTGGAGACGCCTCGATAAGGCGCCTGAGCCGTCCTTTGCAGACAGACGTCCAACCTTGCGCATTTTGGTGCTCAAGGCTGGGCGGCTGTCTGAGCCCCCTCCACCAGCGTCAAGGTCCAGCGGCTCCTCGAGGGGGAACCCAACCCAACCCAACCCAACCCTTTTTTTTATAGAGGTTTGGGAAAATCTGCAATCAGACGACCCTCTGTTCATTGCTGTTCTATCGCCCAGAGGAGTGTGGGGTTGGAGCTCACTCAGAACCACTAAAAACCCTATCCTCTCTAGCTGATACAATATTACCAGGAACTGTCATGGAGTTGACTAAACATCTGATAATATCTAGCTTTGTCTTTTATACTTCGTTGTTTCTTTCAATCTGTAGTTCGTACTCTATCTTAGTTAGCATGATTTTTGTCAGAAAGTCTTCGACAAGTGTCCATTTTTTCTTGGAGCTTAACATATTTTCAATTAGATTTTCTGGGTTAATTGTCCCAATGTTATTTATCAAAGTAGTCCTCATTTGTGTAAACTTTGTGCATGTTAATATCGTGTGCTCTGCGCTGACTTCTTGTTCACAAAAGAAACACAGTGCATCTTGTTTCTTTTTTATTTTTTTAAAATTATTACCGAAGGTGCCATGACCCGTGAAGCATTGTGTCAAGTGGTAGTTTAATTGTTCCCATTTTCTATGGATCCATGTCATAATATTTCTTATAAGTCTTTGTGTCCATTGGCCATTTGTCGAAATGTCCCACTCTTGTTGCCATAATCGCATCGTGACGCTTCTTTCAGTCGCCTTTTCGGCAGCTGTGGTTGTTCTTCAATATCGGAAAAGTCTGGCTCTCTCTTCAGCCAGGAGATGGAGTGGGGTTAATCCTGCCAGTACCAAAATAGAAACTCTTGAAACGGTGCAATAGGCGCTGCATACTCTGAGAGCCATAGGCCTTTGTATAGTTTTTGTTGCCCTGAGTATTCTTTGAACATCTTTGGTATGACAATGATGTTCTATCATTCAATGTCAACAACTGTCTTTCAGCTCCCTCTCAATTTTGCCAAACAAGTTGGCCGACATACGATTCCGATTTTGACCATACATGCTTCATACATGTGCCTCTCACTTGGCGACGGAGACTGTTGACAGTTTGACATGCCTAATTGGACCAATCAAAATGGTAAAAGGGCGTGGCCTAATTAAGGCGGGAAATCAGATTTAATTTAATCTGATAACCTTATTACTTAATCGAAATATCTAAAACAAATGCCTAATTAAAAAAAAGGTTACTCATAGAAAAAAGGGCTTTTTTGATTCGGTATTGGTATCAAATAATCATCAGAATAAAAATAAAACCCTTCATCTTTATTTTACATATTTAAATGAGTTAATTTACTGCGATAATCAATTAACAATAGTGTACTACATATCACTAATTACAGAATGGAAATAAAACAATGTTTTTCTTTAATAAATTTATTATTTAATTAACCTAAAAAATTTTAAAAATAAAATAATGTAAATTATTATGTACGTCATTTTAGGTATCATAAATTTGTACATTAATTTATTGTAACAAACAATATATCAATTATGTTTTCCTTGTAATGGAGAAAAAATCTTTTATTATTAATTTAAATTAGGATCCCTATAAGAATCCCAACCCAGGCTTCCAGCATATATTAAAATGAGAAACAAACTCAAATGATAGACTTTAGAGAATTAATGATTCTTACCACAAGTTCTATGGTACATGAGAAACACCGCCTAATCGAGACATTAATTCAGATTGGCTAAACTGTATAAAAGCATGTATGATTGGCTAAGCTATTGGTGGATCAAATAAATGCCACTAAACTAATGAAAGGTAAAAATTTAATCCATAAATTTAACCGACTTCTTAAGGCAGCGTCATATACTTATTAAGTTAAGAGTTTATAAGTATATAGGCGGCGTAGTCGGCAGCCATATCTGAGCAAAAGCTTTAAAAAATTCCAACATAGCCCTACTATCTGCAAATTAAAAATGTAATTAGTTCTTGACCGGTGGCGTATATAACAGACGTAAACGAAATCAAATATCAAGTTTATTTAATCATTTTTATATGAAATATTTACGGTTTCTGAAAATCGCACTGCAGTGTTGCCAGGTCTGATAAAATGTCACAAGATCTTGCGTATTTTTTATTTTTTCTGGTGAACGTCTTTGATTTTCAAATAAACATTTTTTTTCTCTTATTTAGAGTTAATATATTTTATTTATTTTTAATACATGTGTTCTTCTCAAAAAGTAGATATACTAGTTACTTTCAAACACTAATTAAAGTAATATTATATCTGTTTATCACAAAAGTTTTGGTGGAAATTTATTAACTTTCGTGACTTGATTTTGATCATATTTAATTTTTGGCCTGGCAAAATTAACGGCTAGTGTTTTAAACTTAGAACATTGAAAGGGCCTTTCAATGTTCCAAGATTTAAAAGCGCATAAAACTAGCTGTTTAAAAAATTCAAAGATTTCTGGTCGAAATATGTAACCGATGTATATTTCTGGCTGGTATTATTAGAGCTCAAAATATTAAAAAAACCACAAAAAGTAAATTGTAATGAATTTGACAGTCACTATATCCATCATATGCTTTACAAAAGCAAATAAGGAAAAAACGTTTCTGTTCCCATTCTACTAGAAATAATTATTCATAAGCTTGGCTTATAATTTTTAAACAACAGACATAAAATTATTAATATTTGCCTAATAGAAAACGTATTACTAATTATTGAACCCAACAAATCAAATAAATTTAACAGTTCTTGGAGAGACACCTACGGTGATATAACAAAAGTTTAAGGAAACCACCGACAAAAAAGAAACTGAAGCATCTTAAGAAACAAAAATATTATACACGTCTAGCAAAATAAAAAATAAATTAACTGCTTTGTAAAATTTAATTTTTATTTTATATTCTTTACGGATATAGTAAAATCACTTAGAAACAAAAAAAGTCACATACCACTTCTTTAACAGGTAAAATCACCTTAACTTTATCCCGACAACGACTCAACAGAATTCGACAAAGTAATTTTTAAAACACTCGAGGGATCAATAGAAGATCAATAGGTGTTTTTCTTTAAATAAAAATCATTTAGCTCATAGGCGTTTTTGTACTTGTGACGAAAAAAAATGAAGCCATTCCTACACCAACCAACTTTTCAAATCTATCAAATTGCCAAAATGTTTTTAAAGATATTATAAAATATCATAAAAATATACAAAAAAGACATACCATTTTTTTAACACATGAAGAATTTAGTCTAAAAAAAAAATATTTATATCAGAAAGGTGCGAACTTAGCTAACTTTCTTAAAAATTTTCAAAACTATTAATTTTTTTTTTGATAGATATTGTAAAGCTCATAAAAACAAACAAAAAAATCTTATACCACTTTTTTCCCAGATAAATAGTTAAGCGTAAAAAAAAAAATTATATCAGGAAAGTGCGGACTTTTTTGAAAAAACACCAACCCACCCCAAGTTTATCTCGAGAACAGCTCGACCGATTTTCACGAAATAACTTTTAAATTATTCAGGGGATCAAAAATAAGGTGTCTTTCTTTAAATCAAAATCAATGAATATCATGAACTTCTTTAGTACTTATTAAGAAAAAAAGAAAAAAGCCAACACAATAACATACAGTTTGCAAACTCTATTAATTTTCCACATTTTTTTTTATAGATATTATAAAAACTCATAAAAACAAACAAAAAAGTTTTATAACACTTTTTTCCCAGATGAATAGTTTAGCGTAAAAAAAATATTTATATCAGAAAAGTGCAAACTTAGAAATTTTTTTGAAAAAACACCAACCCACCCCAAGTTTTTCTCGAGAACGGCTTGACCGATTTTGACGAAATAACTTTTAAATTATTCGGGGGATCAAAAAAAATAGGTGTTTTTCTTAAAATCAAAATCAATGCATATCATGGGCTTCTTTAGTACTTATTAAGAAAAAAAGAAAAAAGCCAACACAATAACATACAGTTTGCAAATTCTAATAATTTTCTACATTTTTTTTACAGATATTATAAAAACTCATAAAAATAAACAAAAAAGTTTTATAACACTTTTTTCCCAGATGAATAGTTTAGCGTAAAAAAAATTATTTATATCAGAAAAGTGCGGACTTTTTCGAAAAAACACCAACTCACCCCAAGTTTTTCTCGAGAACGGCTCGACCGATTTTGACGAAATAATTTTTAAATTATTCGGGGGATCAAAAAAAATACGTGTTTTTCTTTAAATGAAAATCAATAAATATCATGGACCTCTTCTTAACTTATGAAGAAAAAAAAATTAATAACATACAACTTGTAAAATTTAAAAATTAAAAAAAAAAAATTTATTACAATATAAGGGCTTATAAAAGGAAACAAAAAAGTTCAATATAAATTTTTTCCCATATCAATAGTTTAGTCCATAAAATAAAATTTATATGAAAAATTAAAAAACCAACCCACCCCAAGTTTATCTCGAAAACGGGTCGATTCATTTCGGGTTAATTTCTCTAATGTACTCAGGGAGTCAATAGAAATAGGTGTTTTTCTTTAAATCAAAATCGTTGGATGGGAGTACTGAATAACTCAACCCAACCCAACCCAACCCTTTTTTTTTTTTTTTTTTTTGAGGTTTAGGAGAAACTCGTTTCTATGAGTACTGTGGCCTGTTGTAACGATGTTATGCGGCTACAGTTATATCCGACTCCGGCTAGCCGATGGACTAAAACTCCCGTTTCCTCGTAGGTCTTCGTCTCCTATCTCGGCACCATTCCGAAGAATATAACTTCGAGATAGGGGACACTTTTCTCTCTACAATAGGTCTTCTTCTGCCTCAATTCTTCTTTCTCTTTCTTCTCAACCATAAGGGCCATCATCCTCCCTATAGCATTCCACCATTCTTTACTATTTAGCATAGAACTTACAACATTTTCTTTGGTCAGCCCGAATCCTAGAAGCATTTCCGTCTGCACCCTTATCCTCTCGAATCTGTGACATTCTACTAGCATGTGTTCTGGTGTATCTATATCTGCATCTCCGTAGATGCATTCTGGGGTTTCTTTTTTTTGCATTTGTGTAGATATGCCCCGAAACAACCATGCCCCGATAGAAACTGAGTGATTGAGTAATCCAGCTCTCCATGTTTACGGTTCACCCAAGATTTTAGATCCCCGATGATAGATTTTGTCCATCTAGCCTCTTCAGTTATAGAATTCCACCTTCTTTGCCAAATGTCGATAGTCGTGTTTCGTTCGTCCTCTTTAATTGCGTTCATAAATATTTCTGTCCCAATTCTGTTTTTTTGTTCCTGTATCCTGCCCCTTTCCTGTATTAATAGGTCTATGGGTATCAGACCGCTTATAACAGTTGCGGCTGTAGCAGATATAGTGTGATATGCGCAGCATGATCTGATTGCGGCTTTTCTCTGGCACGAGGCAAGTTTATTCCTGTTTCTCTTAGAATCAAGGGCTGTTATTCATGTTGGTGCCGCGTATAATATCGTGGATTGAATTGCAATCGCTAGTACCTTCCTCTTGGAGCTTGAGGGTCCACCTATATTTGGGAGAATAGCTTGGAGGGCCTTGGTTACCTTGTTAGATTTTTGAACTACATACTCTACATGTGCTGAGAAGTTCATATTGTAGTCAATTACTACTCCCAGATATTTTGTTGTTTTGCTTGGTTTCACTTCATGTTCGCCAAAGAGGTACCTAATATTTCTTCTATTTTTGTAGCTCCATCCAAAGACTACAGCAGTTGTTTTTTCTGGGGCCACTTCAAGCTTATTTACCACCATCCATTGTAAAATATTGTGTAAGGCCATGTTTCCCATCTGAATATTTTCTTCGATAGTATCGCCAATAATTATGACTACCAGATCATCAGCATAGCAAATAAGCTTTATATTCTCACAGTTACACACCTCAATTACGTCGTCGTATAAAATATTCCAGAGGGTCGGGCCAAGCACCGAGCCCTGTGGTACTCCTCCTCTAACAAAGTTTTTGTTTTTTTTATCTATAAGGACTGTTCTATTTTCTAGGTAAGATTTTATTATCGCTATCAAATAATCCGGTATTTTGCGCTTTTTAAGTTTGTTTAGGATAAGAGTCCAGTTGGCCGTATTAAAGACATTCTTAACGTCAACGCAGATTAGGCTAGTGACTTTATTTTTGTTTTTTTTAATAGTGTCGATTATTTCCTGTATTGCATCACACGTTGAGCGGCCCTTCGTAAAACCATACTGGTTGGGGTTAAATTCTGTCGTATTGCCAATTGCGGTCTTTATTCTGGCGTTTATAATGCTTTCAAAGGTTTTACCGAGTGTGTCTAGTAGATAAATAGGCCTGTATTTTTTCTCTGATTCTATGGTTTTTGCTGGTTTCTCCAGTAGGATTAGCTTGGAGGTCTTCCATTGGTCCGGAAAATATTTTTCGATTAGACATTCGTTGTATAGGTCCATGAAAAAAGTGCTGTGTTGTGTTAAGAGTGATTTTACGTGCTCTGGCTTCATATTATCCGGACCTGGTGCTTTTCCTAGTTTGATGCGAGAGATGGCTGTTTTCATTTCCTCCTCCGTGATAGCTGGTACCATGAACTCTCCCAACGTTTGGCCGGGGGGATTTATATCTTGAGGATCTGTGACTGTGATGAAAAGTTCCTTAAAAATTTCTTTTTTTTTGTTTAAGCTTAGTGTGATTCTAGGTCCTGTTGCTTTCATCTGGCTTCTTATTATTTGATACGCTTGGCCGTAGATATCTTCCTGTAGTGACCCGATCAGTTGTTTCCACTTATCTTTTTTTGCCTTCTTTATTGCTTTGTTTACTATGTTTTTAGCTTCTTTGTAGGTTGCATAAAGAGTTTCTCTACGTCCGTTATCCTTGGTCTCTCTTAGAAAAACTCTTCTTTTCACTTTAGTGTCCCTAATTAATGCCTCAATTTCATCACTCCACCAATAGGGTAATTTGTAGTTGTCATCGGCTCGTAGGTTTCGACAGGATGAGATAAATGTCTCTTTAAGCATTAGCAATTTGGTGGCAATACTTTTCCCTTCAGCGTTTCTGAGAAATTCATCAAAGTTCTCTGTGAGCCTGTCAGGGTTTAATTGTTTGATAAAACGCGGCTTATTAGGATATTTGCATTTTTGACGAATTTTTATTAGGATAAATTGATGATCGCTTAATGTTTCTTTTTTGTGCAGTACCTCCCAACTTATTTGTCCATATTTAAGGAATTCCTCGGAAATGAAAGTGAGATCAATGAAAGATTTACCATTCCCTCGTAGTAGTGTTGATCGCAGTCATTCTGTCATAGAGAACTCTTCCTCTATTGTCGAGGGTGTTCCCACCCCAAATGGGATTTTTGGAGTTGAAATCCCCGGCAACAATCACAGGGGCACGTAGAACGTAAACTTTATGGTATATATTGGTCAGGCGTTCGTCTAGAACAGATTCAAAATCGGTTAAATGGCAATTTGGGGATATGTAAAAAGAATATACGAAAGCAGTGCCTAATCCCACACATGCAAAGTTTTTGTGCTTTTCAAAGTTGAAAATTGGGAGATTGTAATTAGATATTATTGCAGCGTTGTTTTCATTTTGACCGGACGTGTATATATTGCTTTTGCCAGTAAACGTTTTTTTATTTAGTTCTTGTAAACATAACAGTTGGCATTGTTGTTCCGTGGCTATCGCTTTTGCTAGGTCTGCTGAGACTATTTTTCTCTGTACATTCCCCTGTAAGATTCTTAGTTCCATGATTGTAACTCTGCGTTTTCGAGGAGCCTCTTTCGGTTACTCCTTTCCTGGTGTAAGGCAATCCTGAATGCCTTGCACTTATAGGTTCCTGGTTGATGACCTGCTTGATTACAAGTAGGGCAAAAGGACATGGAACTTTGGCAAATGTCTTTTCGGTGTCCCTCTTCTCCGCACTTAAAGCATCTGTTTGCCATGTCTACAATTTCATTGGAGCACAGTCGAGCAGTATGGCCGTACTGCCAACATCTGAAGCATTTTTCTAGGGTAACTTTTTCTTGGATTCGGCACTCCGAAAGACCGATCCGGATTGAGGTCATCTGAATAAGTTTTTTTGCTTTTTGTTCATCCAATTCCACAATAGCTGTTTGTCCACCAAATAAATTGCTAGTTAGTTTAATGTTGATTTCGTTTGAATTTCCGGATATATCTGTCTCTGTTAATTTATCTCTGATTTCTTCTATATTGGTAATTTCGTCAATGTCTTTTATATATATGGTTTTATTTCCTTTATTGCCTGTTATCCATGTTTTTCCGTCAATAAAAGTATTTTTTATATTCTCGTGTAGTTGCTTAGCTGTTGAAGTGTCTTTTAATTTAAGTAGCAAATTTCCGTTGGCGGTTTTACGAACCTGCTTGACTCCCTGGGACATCTCGGGGCTGATATTTTCTTTTAGGATTCTGAGCATGTCCGAGTATGACTTTCCTTCGATTTTTTCTATGATGATAGCCTCACTCCTCTGTCGTTGCTTATTTATATTGTCCTTTAATGTACCTGTGCTGTGTATCAATCTAAGATTTATCCGGGAATTGCAGAAAATGCATTCGCACATTTTTCTAAAGGCGACCGGATTTACGTATATAGGAGCAACCAGAGTTATTTCTTCAGCGTTTAGTTCAATGAGCACCTCTTTCAGTTCTTTCATAATTTCATATAGGTTTTCCATCTGATTATCTGCTGGTTTAAATGCAATGGTTATTTTGTATTTGATTTAATTTCCTGGGTTGCCCTTACTTTATAGGTTGTATTTTCCTCAAGGGTGGTGTAAAAACCGCCCAAGCACGTGATTGGACTTTCCTCTAGTAGTTCCGGGAAGAGATTTAGGGCTTCTTCTTCTAATTTACTCTGTCTCTCGGGTTTATGATCTTTTTGTTCTTTATTTGAGAATAGAATTAAGTGATTAGGTCTACGTCCCAGTGTTAATCGTTCCTCTTCCGTAGTTACTTCAAAAGCTTCGGGGGTCCACGTTAGGTTCAGTAGGCGTTCAATGTCCGTGTAGTTGTTAATTTGTTTGTCTTTTATTGTGTATATAGTTTCCTTCATATAGATTTTACATTTACTGCATATTTTGTTTATTTCTTCTGATTTTAATTGACTGTGGAGTTTTTTTATTATTTCATTTTTTTCATTTAATTCTTCTTCTTGAATTTTCTTGTTTTGTGTGATTTTCTCGTTAAGTAATTCCATTGAGTTGTTTGTTTCATATATGCTTTTTTTATAGTCCATTAGGACGCATCCTATTAAAGAATTTAACTCCTTTGTTATGCTTTTTATCATCTTGTGTACATTCTGGTTTTCTTGTCCGAACTTCGTTAATTCGGATATCTTGTTCTTCAGTTTTTGTAAGTTATCGCTCGGTAGAATGTCGGAGAGCAGTTGGAAATCTGGAGAATCTTTCTGTGTCCTGCTTCTCTTTTTGGTTTCTCTAACTGGTGTGAATTCTTCTAAGTCTCCTTGAATTTGTTGCTCGTTCAGAGAGTCTTCTGCTTTGAAAGGATCATCGTACTTCGATGTGTTTCCTGTGTTCGGCCGGCTATTTCTGGTTGGGGATCTTGGGATTGAATCTCTTCTTGCAAAGGGGTTTATTGTTTGTACGTCTGTTGGTGTAAATGGTAAGTTGCCCTCCCCAGAATCCGAGGGGCAGATCTTTCCTAAAGGAAAGATGCGGGATTTTGCGTTTGAAACGCTACCCGCCTGGGGTACAAATTTCTGTTTTTTATCCATCTTCATGCCAACCCAACCCAACCCAACCCAACCCAACCCTTTTTTTTTTTTTTTTTTTATAGAGGTTTGGGAAATCTGCTGTCAGACCCCCCAAGCATTGATGTTCGAGCGCCTGGGGGAGTGTAGGGATGGAGCACACCCCGACCCACTAAAACCCTTTCCTCTTTTTATTTTTGGCTCCTACGTGATGCGTCCAGGTACCGTCTTGGTGTAGACTTGTCATCTGTAGCATCCAGCCGAGTCTGTCTTATTTCTGTAATTTATACAGCTTGTAGGTCTAATTCGTGTTGAGTTTTTTCCTTCATTATGTTCATTAGATAGCTTTCCACTGCTTTCCAATTATCTTTAGAGTAAATCATTTTGCGTATTAGATTTTCTGGGTTTATATTTCTTATGGCATTTGTTAGCTCTCTTCTATTTTGTGTCCATTTAGGGCATTTAAATATAGTGTGTTCGGCGTCATCTTCATGTTCGCAATAGAAACATTGTTTGTTGCTTTTCTTTTTTATTTTATAAAGGTACGTGGAGAAAGTGCCATGACCTGTGAGACATTGTGTCATAAAGTAGTTAGTGTTTCCCCATCTCCGCTCTATCAATTGTTTATGACTCTGATCAAAACGTGTGTCCATCGGCCCTTGTCTGTGTTATCCCATTCTTCCTGCCATAGCCGGATTGTTTCTTCTCTCTCTGCTTTTTTTCTTCTATTGTTGTCATTCTGCCGTATAAAAATAATCTGTATCTTTCCATTGCCAGAAGATGGATTGGCGGTATTCCTGCTAGAATAAGTGCTGCATCCGTGGAAACAGTGGAGTAGGCGCTGCATGTTTTTATTACCATAGGTCTTTGTGTTGATTTAATTTTTTGAATTTGTTTATTATGTGTTAGAGCCCTGTATCACACAGGAGCCCCGTACAGAATCACAGACTGTACCGTCATAGCCAGCATTTTTCTTTTTCCTGAAGTCGTGCCTCTTATATTTGGTAATATTGATTTTAGGGCTTTTATGACCTTTTTAGCTTTTTCGCATGCCATCTCGATATGCTTTCCGAAGTGCAGTCTTCTATCTAGACACATACCTAGATACTTGACTGTTGATGTCGGGGTTACTGTCTTGCCATCTATTTTAAAAGTTATGTCTTTTTGCCATTTGTATCCTATTAGGATAGCTTCAGTTTTTTCTGGGGCTATCTGTAATTTATTCTCTGCCATTCACAGTTTAATTGTCTCAAGGGTTTCATCCGTCTTCCACATAAGCTCTTTATGATTTTTTGATGAAACCACTACTGCCAGATCGTCGGCGTAGCATAATAAATTCACATTTTCTGGCACTTCGATTGACATTATTCTATCATATAGGACGTTCCACAAGGTTGGTCCAAGCACGGATCCTTGTGGTACTCCACCGCATATCTTTTCTTCGACGTTTTTTTCTATGATGATCGTTCTTTCGTGTAGATATGAGCCTATGATCCTAGTCAGTATAGACTAATTCCTTTCTTTATGAGGTTATTCATGATTAATTTCCAGGAGGCGGTATTAAAGGCGTTTTTCACGTCGATCAGGATCAGTGCGTGATACATATCCCCTACTTGCGATACTATGTTGTAGATGTTTTCTATAGCGTGGATCGTCGATTTACCCTTAGTAAAACCATACTGTGCTGCGCTAAATCCGCCTTTCACTTCTATCTCTCGTATAAGCCGTTCTTTTAGTAGATTTTCCAATATTTTTGCGACTGAGTTAATTAAGCAGATAGGTCTATATTTTGTTTCATCTGTTATTGTTTTTTTCGGCTTTTCTATTAGTATTAGTTTCGCTCGTTTCCATTCTATAGGAAAGATGCCTTTTCGTAAGAGTTTGTTAAATAATTTAGTGTAGTATGTCGTGTTCTCCTTGACAAGGTGTTTAATTGTTTCCGGAGTTATCCCATCAGGTCCGGGCGCTTTTTTTGGTTTTAATTTGGCAGCTGCCTCACGAACTTCATTGTTATTGAAAAAATCATAGTCTTCGTCATCCCAGTCTACGTTATCATGCAGTTGCTTTCGTATCGTTTTTTTGTTTTTTTTGACGTAGTGAAAAGTTCTTTATATATATCTAGTTTTAATATTTAATATAGCTTTTGATCGCAGTTAAGCGTAGTTTTCGGAGTATTTTGTTTTAGTTGTGTTTTTACGATGTTATACGCCTGGCCAAAAATGTCGTTTTCCAGGCCATCGCATATATTTTTCCATGCACATTTTTTCGCTTTATTAATACTTTTTTTTAGTTCCCTCTTTGCTTTCTTATATGAGTTTTTTGTTTGTTCTCGTTCTTCCTGCGTTTTGCTTCTGAGATATTTCCTTCTTTCTCGTTCAGTAGCAATAATAATTTCCTCTACATTTTCGTTCCACCAGTAGGGCATTTTGTATGCTTCACTGCACCTTACTCTTGATGTGCTTTTTTTGAATGCTGTATTAATCATTTGACTGTACTTTCGAATATTTGTGGTATTTTTGTTTAATTCGATCTCTCTTCTGAATTCTGTATTTAATTTTCGTAAGTCTGTGTAGCCGTTTTTGTATTTTGGTTTAGTTGTCGATATTGGTATCTGTATTTCGGTTTTGATGTACTGATGATCGCTTAATGAAGGCTCTTCTAGTACTCTCCAGTCATGGGACTTATCGCAGACTATTGTCAAATCGATAAATGATGATCCGTTCCATCTGACTAGGGTAGGTTTAACTCCATCATTTAATATATGTAGATCCAGGCCCAGTATCCACTCCAGGAGGGACTCTCCTCTTCTGTCGTTGGTTAATCCGCCCCAGTAGCTGTTTTTTGCATTAAAATCACCGTTTATTATGGTTTTTTTGTTTATCATGCTTGTTCGTACTTGTATTTCTAATTCAAGCAGGCATTCTAAAAATTCAATATGTGTGCGGCTAGGGCTAATGTACACACTGAACAGAGCGTACCCTTCAGTTTCAATTCCCACGAAGCATTTTCCCTCAAAGTACTTTGTCACTGGATATTTTTGACTTGCATTTATTATGGCTGCTGAGATCACTTTGTTGTGGTAAGTGTTTCTTCTGTTTTGGCATGATTTTTTATTGGGCTCACATATAGTGATAAAGTCACTTTTTTTTTGTTGCTAGAAGAAGCGCTAGGTCTTGTGCTGCTACGCTATTATTTGTGTTTATTTGTAGAATGTTAATGGTCATTTGAGTTAGATTAGATTTATTCTATTCTAGTCCTGATAAGATAGTTTTATCACAGATTATTTCGTTATTTTGGTCTGCTATTTAAGACTGGTTTCTTGCGTATCTTAATTGTTTCCTTTTGGCATTGAGGGCAGTCTTATAGTAGCCACATTTTCCAGTCCCTGCGCGGTGATCTGATTCTCGGCATAGAGGACATGCTTCCTCTCTCTGGCAGTTTGTCGAGAGGTGATCGGTTCCTCCGCATTTAAAACATGAAGAGGATCTGTCTGTTTCTTTGCAATGCTTGGATTCGTGATCGTAGTTCCAGCATCTCCTGCATTTTATTAAGGTTATGCGTTCCTTCATCGTGCAAATCACTATCCCGATCCTTATTTTTTCGCACTCCAAGAGTTTTATTGCATTTTCTGTGCTGAGAGATAATGAGGCGGCCAGGGTACCGCCTGCGTTAGGTCTAAATGCACCTAGTTTTACTTCATTGTCTTCAAGTTTTTTACCCAGTCTCGACTCGATAGCCTCGATAACCTCTCTACTGGTCGTTGTTTCATCCATGCCTTTTAAGTAAATTGTCTGGAGTAGCTCCTTTTTCATGCCCTTCATGTTCGTTTTAGGCTCTACCATGTTTTCTTTAATGGCTTTTTGCAGGGCTAGTGCCTCTGTCTCTTTTTTGTCGGTAATGATAAGAACTGATCCGTCCTTCGTCTGCCTCACGGATCTGATAATATCTCGGGTTTTTTCATCCTTTATTGCCTGTTTTATCTCTAAGAGCGTATCTTTGTACCCTTGCCTTTTTTTGTTGACAACTAGTGCATATGAATTCAGGTCTTTGATTTTTTCTTGAGCTGTTGTGGGCCTATGTTCCATGGTTTTTTGTGTAGTCGTGTGTATATGTACATAAGTTTCCGTGTCATGAAAGATTGCCTCTATCATTTTTCGCAGTTTTATTAGTTTTTTATTTAGTTTCTTTAGTTTGTTGTAGATTTTTCCACAAGTTACTTCTGTCTTCATTTAGTATAATTTTTACAACCTCCTGTTCCTCTGTTATGGTATTGCCATTCTCTAGTTTATATCTAGTAGCACGGTATAGTGAGCTATATTCGCTTTTCATTTCTAATAGCTCCGGATATTTAAAGCGGTATATCTTTTGAATGCTTTCGCGCATCTCCAAGTCCTCTGGTTCTACTAAGACTATTTTGACCGTTGATTCTCTACTTAGTGTGGGATCTCCTACTATTATGCGCGAGTTCGTGAAAATATTGTTTGACCATTCTCTGTCTGCTATCTCCAAGAATTTGCTGTAAGTCATTTCTTTGTCTATAATCTGCAATATTTGACTTTTTTCCTCCGCAATTTGCTCGCTTGTGCATATTTGACATATATGTATCTTTTCTTTGTTTTTTTCCTCCTCCAGGAGGCTTTGTAGGTTTTCTATTTTGTTTTTGTACTCATCTTCCTTCTCCTGTACGATAATTTTTTCCAGTTTTTGTTCTTGAGTAACATTGTTTAAAATGGATTTCATGCTTCCGAATAATTCCTTGATAACCTTGTGCACGTTCTGGTTTTCTGAAATAAACTTAGCCATTTCCTCCATTTTACTGTGTAGGGCAGTCAGCTTTAGCGTAGTTTCAATGCTCCTGATCCTTTCAGATAGCGGTGGGCTAGAAGCTTTTCTTTTTTTTGCCGAGCTTTCTATTTCCTTTGTTTTAATTCCTGTAGGAGTGTCGTTTTCACTTCCCATATCATCAATATTTTTCAGGTTGGGTGGACTTCTTAGAATCGAGTTTCTCCTTTCAAAGGGATTGAATAAACCTGTCTGAATCGGATGAGGTGAGGTATTTCTTTAGTCTTCTCTATTGTTCCAGTAACAATATCCTGCTCCTTAGCCTGGTTCCCTACGTCGGAGGCCGAGCAGTAGGTTGCTGGCGGTCGGGCGGGGCCTGCTCGCTCACCCACGACTCCGACCGGAACTGGGGATCCGCGCCCCTGCTCCGTAAACTTTTTTTGTTTTGTTGCCCTGTCCATTTTGTATTTAATTTATTCTAGTTCGTGGCCGGGTCGTTATATATAGCATCAATGGTTTTTTTTGTCTTTTATATATATATATATTTTTTTTTTCCTGGAAAAGGATAAGGTACAAAAGGAGCCTCCTAGCCCTCGAAAACCTAATAGCATCAGAGGGGATCAGTAACCCCGCTTCCAGAGAGCAGCGGGAGTAAGTAAGGAAATTGATTTTAAAAGGTTAGTGGGAATAATAGGTAAGGTAAGTAGGAAGCGTTTACAACACAACGCCTGAGCTGTCCTTAGCACACAGACATCCAATCTCAGTCAAGATAATGCTCGAGATTGGATGGCTGTCTGAGCCCCCTCCACCAGTCGACAAGGTCCAGCAGCTCCTCGAGGGGGAACCCAACCCAACCCTTTTTTTTTTTTTTTTTTTTTTTTTTTTTTGTAGAGGTTTATGAAATCTGTTGACAGACCCCTCTGGCATTGGTGTTCTGGCGCCAGAGGGAGTGTGGGAGTGGCCAATCTGGCATGCTCCGATCCACTAAAACCCTTTCCTCTATGTGTTTTACCGAAAACTCCCTGTATCGGCACTATTCCATCAATAAGGAAGATTTCTGTTCTTTCTTTTCTTGTAGATTTAAACATAACGTTTCACTCTGGTTTTTCCTTCTGTTTTCATTATATATTGCATAACTTTTGTTATTTTGATCCGCATTTCTTTATTTATCGTAATTTCGGAAGTTCTCGAATTTGGTGCGATCATAGAATAACCAGACAAAGACAATTCTCTCGTTAGCTTATGGTGCGATACAAGAGCCTATGTTACTCGTAGACTTTATAGAAACTCACTCCGTTATTTTTTCTTCTTTTTCTTTTGTTTCCACTATTTTTTGCATAAACTTCGCTATTTTGGTCCACATTTCTTTATTTTTAGTCATTGATTCCACTAGGTTGTTTTAATTCATTTTTCCTGAAGTTCTCGAATCTGGTGCAATAAAAGAGCATATGTTCTGCGTCATCATTTTGTGAATCGCCGTACATACATGCTGGGGAATTTTTACGTTTGCATTTATGCAGGTAGGCTGCAAAACACCCGTGTCCTGACAGCAATTGTGTAATACTGTAATTTACATTCCCAAATTTTCTGTTCGTCCATCTTTCTATTGTTGGGATTAACTGCCATGTCCATCGGCCCTTTTCTGAGTTTTGCCAGCTAGCTTTCCATTCTTCTATGGTTGTTTTTCTTTCTTGCATGTTAATTTCTTTCTTTTCTAGTTCAGTTAGTAAATGCCCTTGGTATCTTTGGTAAATTCTACTTCTTTCTTTGGCTAATAGAGTGAGCGGTATTTGTTCTGCTATCACTAAACTAGCCTCCATAGATACAGTGTGATAAGCACTTATGCAGCGTAAAGCAAAGCTTCTTTGGCATGACAGAATTTTTCTTGCGTTTCTTGCAATATCAACAGCGTCTTTCCAGACTGGCGCAGCATACAGAATTATTGACTGCACTGCGTATGCCATAATTTTTCTTTTATCTGTCCACCAATGTTTGGTAAGAGAGCGCTAAGTGCTTTTGCAGTTTTCTTTGTTTTTTCCACTGTTTCATTTATATGGTTCGAGAATCCAAGGCAGTAGTCCAGTGTCACTCCTGGGTATTTCACGGTTTTCTCGGGGACAATAGAATGTCTTTCTGATCTGAAACGAATGTTCCTTCGATGGATGTAACTCCATGAGAAAACTATAGCTGCTGTTTTTTCAGGAGCAATGTTTAGTTTATTTCTTTTCATCCAGTCATTTATGTTTTTCAGCGTTTTATTGCCAAGTTCTATAGTTTCTTGAATTGTTTTTGTTCGTATAAGGACAGCCAAGTCGCCCGCATAGCAAATTAGTTCTACTTTGTTTAAGGGTGAGGTAGTCATGACGTCGTCATACATGAAGTTCCATAGCGTTGGCCCCAGAACCGAGCCTTGGGGGACTCCACCTTCTACTTCAAGATTGTGGTCTCTATCTAATTGTATTCGTCTATTTTGGAAGTATGATAGAATCATATTGATTAGGTATTTCTCTATTTCTTTGTTTCGTAGCTTTTCGATGATGATTTGCCAAGACGCGGTATTAAATGCATTCTTTACATCAATACAGATAAGTGATACAATTTCCCTTGGAGTTTTTTGGACAGTTTTTCTTATTTTTATTATGGGGTCAACCGTACTTTTATGTTTTGTAAAACCAAACTGATTTTCATTTAGTCCTCCCATCTTAGAAATGTCGGTTTTTAGGCGTTCGTTGATTATCGTCTACAATGTTTTTCCTAGGATGTTGAGAAGGCAGATCGGTCTAAATTTCCTTATGTCGTCCTGTCCTTTTGCTGGCTTTTCTAGTAGAATTAATTTAGCGGTTTTCCACTTTTCTGGGAAGTATGCCGATCTTAAGCATTTTGTATAAAGCTCACAGAATAGGCGTTTGTGTTGCATTATTATATCCTTTGTATGTTCAGGAAGCATCCTGTCCGGACCCGGCGCTTTTCGTAATTTTATTCGCCCGATAGCGAACTCTAGTTCTTACTGCGTTACTGGCGGTGCTGACGGCGTAATTTCTGGCAATTCTAGAGGCAAAGTTTTGTCAGTTATGAAGAGTTCTTTAAATATTTCAACCTTCATATCAATTGTAAGAGTTATTTTT